>NC_090074.1:1819837-1890398 GCF_038355195.1 Osmerus mordax | reverse complement strand
GACACCATAGCAGGGAAATATCATGAACACAAACCCAACTTAGATAAACTCTTCATCAATAATTTTGACCCATTTCTTCATCTTGAAAAGGGGCGTGGAAATGAATGAAGTCCATGGACTGGGGTTAGACACTGTGACAGATTTTCCCAAATCTACGAGAGAAAAGCAGGCAGCAGTGTGTGAATGAGAAGGGTAGCTCTCATTCATAAAATACTGCACACACACACACACACACACAGAAAGCAACTGCACTACGTAGGAGGGGAACAATGAGCTCTGTATGCAGCTCAACACCCAGAATCCTTCAGGCTAGCTGCAATGGTTCCTATCTGCCGGGGTGGCTTTATTTCTTTATTTGTGAACGTGTGACGCGTCCTGCCCATCACCATCACCATCACAGCTCCACCCCTCCCTCTGTCGACAAGCAGCCAGGCACATCCATTCATGCATTCAGCCCGCAGTCAATCAGCTGGGGAGGATGAGGAGAGAGGGATGGAGGGAGGGGGTGGAGGGACGGAGAGTGATGGAAGAAGAGAAAGAAAGAGAGACGGAGAAAGAGGGAGAGGGAGAGAGAGAGGGAGAGAGAAGAAGCGGGGGAGGGCAGCCTCTGTGACGAATAGGTCACCTGTATTACATCACTGCCAGGGCAACCAAGTGAGGGCGGCAGTCTGGGGGTGGGGGGAGGGGGGAGGGGATGAGTAAAAAAACAAAAAACAGACCACATCACCCCTCCCCCCTTCCTCAGCGGCCCCCCTCCCTTCCCCCCTCCCCCCTGTCCTGTGAGTCACAGGCAGACCCGTTCCCTTGATGCACTGCGGAAGTGTAGTGACGTCTCCCCCCCCCTCCCCCCTCTTCATCTCTGCTGAGTGCGTGCATGCGCAGGGCTGAACCCTTCTCGTCCATTCACAAATATTGAGAGCCCTAGTAGTATCACACACACACACGTCTGGGCTCTGACAGCACGGTAGGATGTCGTGGACGAGGGAGGCAGCTGAAGTCCCCCCGGTCGAGGTGAGGAAGGGATGAGGACGAGGAAGGGATGAGGACGAGGAAGGGATGAGGACGAGGAAGGGATGAGGACGGGACGAATCGGAAGCTGTCGTTTGGACGCTGCCTCTCTGGTGTTCACTACAGAGGACGAGGATGATTCACTGTAACACAATGAAGGAGAGGCAGGGAGGCAGGGACTGATTTGGAGCTGATGTCACAGGGGTGGGCGGGGCTGCTGGGGAGTCAGCAGTGAGTCAGAGGCGCTGGTGAGGAAGAGGAGGAGGAGGAAGAGCAGGTGAAGACTGAGCAGAGCACGTTGGGGAGGAGGGAGGGGGGGCTACCTGCTGTGTGACCCATGGCAACGGCATCGGCAGGCTGAAGATGAGTCACCACTGCTCATCCCTCACACACACACACACACACTCACACCTCCCCCTCCCACACTGGCAACAACCCCCCCCCCCCCCCTTCTCCTTCCTGCTTCCAGCCAATAGCCATGCAGATCCTGCTGGTATGCTCTACTCTTTTGTTCTTCTTTCTCCTCCTCTCCTCCCTCTCACCTCCTCTCCTCCCTCTCACCTCCTCTCCCCCCTCTCTCCTCCCTCTCCTCGTCTCCCCCCTCTCTCCTCCTCTCCCCCCCCCTCTCTCCCTCCTCTCCCCCCTCTCTCCTCCTCTCCCCCCCCCCTCTCTCCTCCTCTCTCCTCTCCCCTCTCTCCTCCTCTCCTCCTCTCCCCCCTCTCCTCTCTCCGCCAAACTCACCACGGTCAGCGGTCAGGGTTGAGGGCGACCATGTTTACAGCATGAGCTACTGTTTGCTGTGAGTAAAGAGTTCCAGCAGCATATCTGTTGACATTAAAGAATGTCAGTTATAGGTTTAAAATATGTAAGATGTAGATCAGCTGCATAAAATATTTGACAAAGCTGATTGGGTAATATGGGGATGACAATATTACCCCCCCCCCCCTCAAAACAAAACTCTGCTTAATGATACATCTTAAAAAGACTTACATTTTAATTTCATTATCGTATACAGCAAGAAAAACAAGCAGTTCTAGATTGTTCTGAAAGAGATTGCCTTCACCAAGCTTCTGCAGAGTTGTACCCATGGATGTTACCATGCCAGTCTGCTCGCAGCAGCTTACAGCTTACACAGATGGATCTTAACCATACTAAAACACTGTTCCACAACTGGGGACATTATATGTAAACAAGACTGCCCCCTACTGGTGAACAGGGGAGCAGCACATGCCACTTCTACACAGATATTAAATATGGTATATGTATATATTTATATTTATATAAGGCATTATTTGTACACCACAGACTTGATTGCAAAAAGCACTTGACAACGACCACTACGGGACAGAGTGACAGAATCTCAGCATTCACCGTGTTACATCAAAAAACACAAAGAAATGATATCGTCCGAGCCGTCTTCCAGCAAAGAAAAACTAAACGTTTAATTTTTTTTTCTCCAAATTTGATGTCTCCATTCGAGGCGGTATCGTAGAAGGACGACCGGAGGACTCTCCGGCCCTCAGTAGATGAAGAGGAGCCTGGTTCGAGGGAGAGGGGAGAAGGAGTCGGCCATTTTGCGGATCTTGGCATAGTTGATGAACCCCCTGAGGAAGAGAAGGCACCCTAGAGTGGAGACAGGAGACCGGACGGCCATCTTAGAAATATTCCAGACATTACCCCACCATGACACATCAGTTTTACACCACTGTCTTAGCGTAACATCACTGGACTTCATGCTCAGCAATGCCTGGGTGTCCGGGGAACTGGAAATCCACTTACCCAGCATCAGGAACACCCACCACAGCCAGTACTGCCCTTCGAAGTAGCCAGGGAAGTATGTGGAGAACTGGGAAAAGGAAGATGTCAGTGGTTAGTCAACTGGTTGTGACGGATAGAAAGGCCAGACATGAGAGCTATTAGATGCTGAGAGACGGTGTGTGTGTGTGTGTGTGTGTTCTCTCACCCGTACGATGAGGATCCACTTGATGAGGGACAGCCCGAAGCCAGAGATGGCTCCGTAGCGGCCGGCGGCGGAGGTGGTGAGGCAGAAGGAGAGGAAGAATCCAATCCAGTTGAACAGGAAGGCCACTGCAGAGAGAACACACACACACACAGAGAGAGCAGGGATCCTCACGTCAGGATCAGAACTAGGGCGGGAGGTTCTAGAACAGGGTTATCGGGACGCACAGACGTTCTAGAACATGGTTATCAGAAAGCACAGAGGATCTAGAACAGGGTGTTCAGGATGCACAGAGGTTCTAGAACAGGGTTATCAGAAAGCACAGAGGATCTAGAACAGGGTGTTCAGGACGCACAGAGGTTCTAGAACAGGGTTATCAGGGTGTTGGACTGTTGCTGCAGACGGCGTGCTTACTGAAGAAGGTGAGGATGAAAATGCCGTCGTTGCCGATCCGTAGCTGGTCGGCATCCTCAAAGTCATCCCTGGCCACAAACTCATCATCCTGCAGACACACACACACACACACACACAGAGGTTTAGAAGCTCAAATAAACAAAAACAAAACAAAGGAAACCAACGCATTCACATTTCCTCTATTTATGCACCTCTATCAGGCCTACAGCGCCCCCTGTAGCACAGAGGCAGTCCTGCAGCTAACTAACGCAACGCACTTCGACCCCACAGCATTACCTCTGTTGAACCTGGAGTTACGTCATCAAAAGTCGCCAGCCGCTCCCTATGCTGAGTACAAGCAGTGGCAGAGACACAAACCAGCAGTCAAACCAGGGGTCAGGGGAGGGTGCCATACTGCACGCCCACCACTAGAGGGCAGTGGAGGGGAAGCTGTCTGTGAAGACACAGCTTCTATGCTGTTGGCTGTCCAGGCCAAAGAAATGCAGTCTCACTACAACACCCATGTGTCTTCCTTCCTGTCAGGTGACAGGAAGTCTAGTCGGAAGACTCGCTCAGCTCACTGATTGGACAGCCACTGCTGTGTGTGTGTGTCTGTGTGTGTGTGTGTGTACACTCACCCTCCCAGCTCCCAGGGGTGCTGTGGTCTCAGCCTTGGACCTCTCTGCCTCGTCGTAGGAGGGCAGTGTCGTGGCTACATTGTATGACGGGGGCTTGGGGAAACCGCCATCCTCTTTGTAGTCAAAATAGGCTGAGGAGAGATAAGGGATGTCAGCTTATGTTGTACAGTGTTTCCCCTAGGTTCCCCCCGGCGACCATGTCGGGACAGAAATGACATGCCGTCGTGTAAATAAGATAAATAACATAAGGCCATTTAGTTTGTTTAATAAAAGAGCAAGCAAGCTATAGACCTGTTTTATAGGAAAGGGAACCTTAATTTACTTATTTTGTGATCGGGCGCTATATAAAAAAAAATATATCTTTTTTATTTTTTATTAACTTGACCTTCCAGGGGGGGGGGGCCGGGGGGTTCCGTTGGGGGCGGGGCGCCCCCATAATATAATGGGAAACACTGTTGGATGTGTGTGTGTGAGTATAGTGAGTGTGCGTGTATACAGTGTGTGTGTGTGTGTGTGTGTGTATGCTTGTCTTTTTCTACCTGCATTATCTGCTGCAACGCTGCTGTAGGGGGGTGGTGCATCCACGGCAACCTGCGAGGCCTCCTCCGGCTCCTCCTCATTGGGCAGCTTAGGGGAGGGAACAAGGGAAAGACCCAATCAGGGTTTGAGCATGAGCAGGGAGGATACTGTTTGGGTTAGACGTCCTATTTAGTGTGGGACAAGGTTGTAGTGATTGAGTTTCAAGTTTTGTGTTTACTGGTTTACTTTTAAAGTAAAAACAGAATAACGTGAACATGCTGTAAGCTTATATGTCCTCTCAAAGCGCTTTAACAACACGGTCTTGGCAGTCCGTGTAAGGGGACAGAGATCAGAATCGCACCCAAAATTGGGAGACATTAGGAGGCACACACACGACTATGACTACGACTGACAGAAGCGACAGGAAGTGGAATTTATGAAGATATATCCTCTATTGCTTGCATGCTGACGATTTTCCGCGTGATGCCGTGCTGACACGATTCCACCGGAACCATAGGGAAACTAATGCATAGTTATGGGGATCGTCAACAACACATACCACTAATTAGTAATAACGCAACTGTATGCTGTCCAACTTTACACCTCAATAAAAAAGTTACTGCACAGGTGTTTCAGGTTTGTCATTAAGTCGTAAAAAACGACACGGCCGCCGGGTACCGATGGGTTGGCGAATGCTAGCTAGCTAATTTCTATGCTTAGTTACGCACCTGGCTGTGCTCGTATTCAGCCAGCTAGCATCAACAGAACTATCCCGCAATGTAAGATAAAAAAGATAAGTAAATATACATCTGTATATAGGCCGAAATATATTATTTAATTGAATTAATCTTAAACAGGCAAATCTATTTAATGTTTTCGCTAGGCTGAGTTTGACAGTCTAGTAGTAGAGTGTGGCCTTTCTCTGAACTGCGAGTAACGAAGCCGGAAGATTAGAAGCTGACTTTATGATAAAATGTTCTTTACCTGTTGATATCTGGCACTTGGCTCAGCCATTCCGGAGAGACCAGCTGTAAACGATCAAATGAATAAGCTGTCGGTGCTCAAATTAGGAATTATATAAGTGTAAAATGAATCTTTACTCGTATTATTGTTGGGAACGCTTTCGTTCACGTCCCTCTCTTCTTCACTCTGTGTATGACGTCAACGCTCAAACCAAGGTCGCAAGCTTTTTACTGCCCCCAAGCGGACTAACACGAAAACTATTTTTAATTCACTCATGGTTACAAATAGGAGATGGGATAGTAATGAAGCAAATAGACACAGGAATATTAAACACATCGTATAGTTTATTGTATCTTAATCTAAAGTGAAAATACAAAAACAATACTCATGACACTGGTGTGTGAGTGTATTTGAGAAGTCATATCTATAATTTTTACTTTGTATGGTATCTCACAAGTACGGGATAGGTGGTTCCTATGTGCTTTTGGTTGAAGTGGTGGCAAACAATCTCGACATCGTAGACGCTGAAGGACACTTTTACACGCTCGTTCGGTGAAGACAGGAAACACAGGGTGTAGAGGGCGAACTCGAACTCGGGGCTGACTCCGAGAAAGATGCTGCCTTTGGGCTTAATCCCGTCCTTCCAACAGAACTGCAGCGCCAGGATGTGTTTGTTTTCGTCCGGCTGGAGGAGACACGAGAGAGAGACAGAGAGAGAAATAGAGAGACACAAGAGACAGAGAGAGAGAGACAAGAGACAGAGAGAGAAATAGAGAGACACAAGAGACAGAGAGAGACACGAGACAGAGACACAAGAGACACACACAGAGAGAGAGAGAGAGAGACGAGAGAGAGAAGCTCAATGTGATTTCTGAAGTTGGAATTGTAGGGGCAACAAAGAATGTGTGTGTGTGTGTGTGTGAGCAAGAGAGATAGAGAGAGAGAAAGAGAGACTGAGAGACAAAGAGGCATAGAGAAGGGGAGAGACAAAGAGAGAGAGATAGACTGAGAGAGACAAAGAGACAGAGAGACTGAGAGAGAGAGACAGACCAGGCCAGGCCAGTCCAGAGAGGGTCACCTGAGGAGAGTTGGCCACAAAGCTGTATCCTTTGTAGTCAATGTGTCCCAGCTTTTCCTGCAGGTACAACTGGATCCAGTTATGGAAACCAATCACAGTTCGTCCACCTCTGGTCTCACCAACAAAGACATGCTCAAAACCTGAAGAGTCAGGCCTAGGGAGGAACAGCAAAACACCATCAGACTAGTGGAGTCAGGTGGCTGAGCGGTGAGGGAGTCGGGCTAGTAATCCGAAGGTTGCTAGTTCGATTCCCGGTCATGCCAACTGATGTTGTGTCCTTGGGCAAGGCACTTCACCTTACTTGCCTCGGGGGAATGTCCCTGTACTTACTGTAAGTCGCTCTGGATAAGAGCGTCTGCTAAATGACTAAATGTAAATGTAATGTAAATGTAGTACACAGGGTCAATTTAGTTTAACCCTTGTGCTGCCTTCGGGTCACATGACCCAAAGGTTCATAATGAACCATCGTTGTGTTTACACAATTTTACCCAATAAAAAAAACAAATAAAAATAATTTTCTTTTGACCTTCGCAATGTGGGGGGTCTGAGACAGCCCAACGGTTAAAAGAAAATGATTCACTTTGTTTTTGTATGGGGTAAAGTTGTCGCAATACGACGGTGGGTCACAATGACTGACGGGTCAGAATGACCCGAAGATAACACAAGGGTTAAAAGCTAATAGTTAATTAAGGATTTAGAAGTTTCCAGTTCCTCTCACTTGCTTGATCCCCGCCTTGCATACAGCTCAAACCAGATTCTGTAGAGCTGTTTTTTAAAGTCCGTCAGGTCTTCTGGAGATATATTCTTCCTCACCAGGTACTGATGAGCAAGCTGCATGCAGGGGAACACGTGGGGACTGTCATGGCAGACATGATTGTCACCTCGCTGTGTGAGGTATTTGAATTACATTCAAATAAATGTATATAAACATTTTAAAGAGGTGAATTCAAAACCAACAAATTCGGTAATGTTTGAAATTTAAATATGAAGTATTCAATGCCTTTCAAAATGCAAAACGTTACGTCACTGACTTGCTTCCGTAGAAAGCACACTTGCAAAACTGTCGGGTGACTGTCTGGTGTTTTGGTACCTTCATTGAAGAAGTCTGAACCATAATGTCCAGGAATCTGTGGTTTTCTGCCTCCTCTTCGGGGGTCACGACCTCGGGTACGCCGGTGGCACTTTCATAGTTATCCAGGAGGGAGATGAACGCTGGGACGGAATCATCCACAACAGATGTGTTTACTGATGCAGCGCTCAAGACTGATGTCACATCCTGTCTGTGTTAGGGTTGCTTAGAGCCCCCCCCCCCAGAATTCAGATTGCTTACAGTAAAAAAAATACAAAAGGAATTGATGATCCATTTTTAGTGGCCCCCTAATTTTAAGATGGAACCCCCCCCCAAAAATAAAAATCTGGCTATGCTACTGCCCTGTACATGTCATCTCAAAGTGTCTTTGTGAACACGTACCTAAATAGGTATCCTTTTTGAAAATCGTTTCATCAACAAACGTAAACAGAGGAGATCCTTTCCCGTCGTTATCGTCTTCGTACTGTGATTGGACATCCATGGTTCCAGCCTTTCCCTGGATCCAACACAACACACCAGGCATGAAGACGCTGTGACAGGGCCTCACCCCCACGGCCTCACCCCCACGGCCTCACACCCACGGCCTCACCCCCACGGCCTCACCCCCACGGCCTCACACCCACGGCCTCACACCCACGGCCTCACACCCACGGCCTCACACCCACGGCCTCACCCCCACGGCCTCACACCCACGGCCTCACCCCCACGGCCTCACACCCACGGCCTCACACCCACGGTGCACAGGACCCAAGGTGGACCATAAGCTTTCAGCTACTTTGACTGATGCAACATTCTGTACTCTTTCGGTGCACTGTTTTGCGTGGTTGATTCTTAAACCTGTGAACCCAATTTCAACTCTCCCCTATCCTTTCCATTTTCAAAACAATTTCCAATTCCAGAATCCAAGTATTACCAGCTATAATTGCCCATTAGGTCTAGTCACACCATCCAAATTACGGTCACATGTAATTGTATGCAATATTGGAATGATTGGGAGTAATCTGCCGTTGCACTGTTTACCAACAGTGCCAGTCCAGCAGCAGCATACTTTTGTTGCTCTGCGACCTGGCAGACACGCTATCTGATGAGCTATTGTCAGCCTCTTTTGTAAAGACGCAGCAGGGTGGCGCTGACCAGTGTGCATCGATGACCCTCTGATCAGTGTGCATCGATGACCCTGTCAGACAAGCGATTGTACTTCCGTGATGTCGTCTTATTTAACATGACCCGTTACACACAAAAAAACAGCACATTTAAGTGGTTTTGGTTCAGGTTTGTTCCATCTCTTGACAACCAGCTTCACACCTTCTCACCTGCAGGGAGATGCGGTAATCTGTGCCAGGTTTCAGTCGGTTGGTGTCAGAGTTCCACAGCTCCTGGACCATGGAGGAGAGCTCGGGGTCGGCCTCGCTCATGCTGCAACACGCGTCCATATCTCCGGCGCTAGGTCATACATCACAGTAATACAATAACATCCATCCTACACCAGGCTGCCTGTGTACTCGCTACGTTACAAGTCTGCAAATCCACTGACCTTTCTGTTAGTCTCTGGCCTGCTCAGATGGGGGGGGGGGGTCAATCTTACGGCCTGCTCTGTGCTGGTGGAGCTGGCCAGTTGGATGTGTGTAACTTTACTGGCACGTGAACGGGTTGGGTCGGAGAAAGGCCCGGGGGCGCTCCTACACCACAAGGTGGGAGGGGCCACGAGGTGGGAGGGGCCACGAGGTGGGAGGGGCCAGGGAGAGGTTAAAGAGTTGGACCCCGTCAGCAACTCTAGCCAAAGGGATTAAAATGTGTTGTGGTGCTTTTCTCTCTCTTTTGCTACAACTCTCTTTGTTTCTTTAGCTCCATATTGTTGTTCTTCTCCCTGACTCTGTCCTTCTCTCTCTTTCTCTACATCCCTTTCGCTCTCTCCATCTTTATCCTTTATCTTTCTCTCTCTCTCTCTCCATATCTTTCTCCTCTCTCTCTTTTACCTTTCAAAGATCTAAGTAATATTTAAATTATAACACATTCATCCAAAGCAATGTGCAAGGGTTACCCTACGATCTTTTGTTCTGCAGTCAAATGCTCGACCGCTGAGATCTACCCCTTCATTTCTGAAGATGACGGATAACACACACGTCAAAACATTTGAATTCATCCAAAAAGGAAAAATAAGTGATTTTGAGAAAGTCAGCTGACTAGAATCGACCTCTTAAAAAGAAACCAACTAGTAAAAATTAGGAACCACACACAAACAGAATAACACATGATCCCATAAATTCACATGAAACATGTTTTAATGAGGGAAAGAGAAAGACACGTTGTGTTCTCAAACCCCCAAAACAGGCAAAAAACACTGCAACAATTTAACGCAGCATGAAGATAACAACCATCATAATTCATATTCTCAAACTTCCAACAACATATTTCGTAACGGTTTAGAAGATAATCGTTTGAATATGCTTTTAAATAGAAATATATTTCTTATAGGACATATTAACATTATTCCATTCAGCTTTCCTTGGTGTAAAGAAACAAAATCACTAAGTGTGAAAATACGAAAGCAACCAACGGTAAGTTTGAGCACAAGGGATCCTGATAAAAACATCTACCCAAGGAAGGACTTCCACATATACCCTGATCACATGAGCAACACCCTCATCACATGATCCACAAAGAGCCCATGTTGATGAAATCGGGACAAAATGTACAAAAAGTGCTATTTCAATAACATTAGGCTACATAGGATGTTTTGATGTCCTCGCATGAAAGATATTTGGAAAAGGCTTTATGGAGTAAGTTATCATCCAGGTAGTTGCTTGAGGTCTTAGTGGCATTGATACAATGCTTTTTTCTCTCCAGATTAACTCATTATTGAAGTCTAAATTAACATGAAAACAATCAAATAAAAAAGTGTTTAATTCAGATATTTTTTACCTTGATCCTGAAAGTGTTTAATACAGTATTGGGAAGCACAGTTTGGATTTTCTGAATTCTGAACACATATTTTGCAGAATCTTGGTGGTAGTTCAAAGCCATTTCAATATTGTGGGATTTTCCCGGTTTTGGGTCATGCTTCTTTAAACACAGACATCCTACTCACATTTATTATTATTATTTATTATTATTCTCTTCAACCACCATGTTGACTACTTCTCAGGAAAAAGAACCTTTGTCGTTTTAAATCAAGAGTATCTTTCATGATACTTGTTTTTACGCATCTTTAGGAGAACTCCAGTACTCGGTAACCACTAGAAAGTCATTTTCCCAACTCTGCTTAGTGTAGTAAAGTTTGAAGGATACAAGGAGGCCATGCAGGGTCCAGAGGGTTTGTGAGATTAACAGAGGTCAGGTGGTATTTTAACATAGTTCTGCCCAGCACCCTATGGCTTTGCATGTTCTTGCACTTCAGGCTGTGTCAGTCTTCCTCATCACTCCAGAAGGCATCATCTTCGTCAATATCAACGCCTTGGAAGAGTCTAGAAACACAAAGAAAACATTCACAGGAGCTCCCTGGAAATCTGACAAAGTACCAAGACACAACTACATCGATGGGTTATAGTGGTTCAATGAACACCAGCATCACATATGCATGGATATATTACACATCAACCGAATGACGCAGTTAATAACGTCAAGTCATCTACAGCACCAGGTACACACATTCTCTTTCCAACCATTTGGAAGTCAGTAGAGTATTAATCCAACTGTGAGGGGGGATGAGGTGTAAGGGATGTGGGGTGAGGGATGAGGTGTAAGGGATGTGGGGTGAGGGATTAGGTGTAAGGGATGTGGGGTGAGGGATGAGGTGTAAGGGATGTGGGGTGAGGGATGAGGTGTAAGGGATGTGGGGTGAGGGATGAGGTGTAAGGGATGTGGGGTGAGGGATGAGGTGTAAGGGATGTGGAGTGAGGGATGAGGTGTAAGGGATGTGGGGTGAGGGATGAGGTGTAAGGGATGTGGAGTGAGGGATGAGGTGTAAGGGATGTGGAGTGAGGGATGAGGTGTAAGGGATGTGGGGTGAGGGATGAGGTGTAAGGGATATGGAGTGAGGGATGAGGTGTAAGGGATGTGGAGTGAGGGATGAGGTGTAAGGGATGTGGGGTGAGGGATGAGGTGTAAGGGATGTGGGGTGAGGGATGAGGTGTAAGGGATGTGGGGTGAGGGATGAGGTGTAAGGGATGTGGGGTGAGGGATGAGGTGTAAGGGATGTGGGGTGAGGGGGGATGAGGTGTAAGGGATGTGGGGTGAGGGATGAGGTGTAAGGGATGTGGGGTGAGGGATGAGGTGTAAGGGATGTGGGGTGAGGGATGAGGTGTAAGGGATGAGGTGTAAGGGATGAGGTGTAAGGGATGTGGGATGATGGGTGAGGAGGGGCTAGCAGAGGGGGAGCACTCACTGGTTGTAGCAGGAGGAGGCAGGGTTGTTGAAGTGGCTGTAGGGGTTGACTCTGGTGAGAGGGCCCAGACACAGCCAACAGAAGTACTGCTTACAGGTGGTGCAGGTCATCTTGTTGCATCCGTCCACCTTCTGCAGGGAAGACAGATAGGACAACACTAAGACAAAACCAAAAACAGTTCTATCCTAACGCACTCCTAATAACTAATGGCCTTCCGTCGCCCCGGCCTACCTGGATGTTGGCGCCGCAGCGGGGGCAGCCCTTGCAGTTCTCGTTGAGCCAGTCCCTGCTGAAGGACTCCTCGACGGCCCGCTGGATCACGCGCTTCCCAAAACGCTGCTCCATGAACCTCTTCCCCTCGGCGCTCGCCGACATGTACTCATCCCTCAGACCCCGCAGCTCGTCTGAGGGGGGGAGGGAGAGAGAGAGGGATGATGTGGGATAGAGAGAGAGAAACGTTAGCTATTCCTTTAACTTCCACCTTTTTTGGGGGTGGGTTTGGACATTCACAAACAGAGGTGTTTTCCAAGTACCTGCGGTGACCTTGCAGTGCGACAGGCCGTGGTAGCCTCTCTTGCAGAGGGTGCAGAAGGCGTACTGGCACGCAGGGCAGATGCCCATGGTGGTGTTTGGCTCCACCATCACAGCGGTGGTGCAGGACTGCCGGGGGCAGTACACCACGTCGGCCATGAGGTCCAGGCTGGACTGGAGCAGTAGGCGGTCGTACCTGGCAAACAGCTCCTCCCCCACCAGCAATTTCACCTGGGAGAGAGGCAGGAGGTTAAAGGAAGGGTCGGTAAGTTTTGCGTACCTTGAGTAGGAAAGGATTCAAACCAAAATATCCTGGCCCCCCTAACACCAGGTCACCAGACACACAAAGTCCCACAAGCAGGTAAAAGTTACCTGTGAGGGCGTCGCTAACGAGGTGCACTTGGGCTCGGGGCAGTTAAGGCACTGGACGTTCCCGTCTCGTATCTGGATCTGGAAGTACTCACTCATGCAAGTCTTGCAGTATACGTGCTGGCACTCCTTAAAACAGAGGCAGCCGGCGCCCAGCTTCTCGCAGAAGCAGATAGCGCAGCAGAACGCCTTGGAGTCGAACGTCTTCTGCCGCTGCGTCTCGTCAAAGTCCAGCAGCTGAGGTAAGATGTCGGAGCGGGGGTCCACCACCAGGACGGCCCTCGGATCCGGCTCGGCCTCTGCCTTCCCCTTCCTCCCCCCCCCCCCAGGCTGCAGGCTGCCGGACGGACTAGCGGCGGCAGCGGCGGCCTCGCCCTTCTTCCCTTCCCCCGGGGGCCTGGCGGCGAAGGCCAGCTCCAGGGGCGACGTGATGCCCAGGAACGGTACGGCCTCCTCCTTGAGGAACTGGACCCAGGTGAAGAGGACCACGCAGCCGCTGGACTCCTCCCACAGCTCGTCCAGACGCCTGCACAGTGACGTCATCTGAGGGGAGGAGGAGGATTCAGGGTGAGGTTAACGAGCTGGGAGCTAAGCGTGGGGTGGAAGGGGGTGAAAGCTCACAGAGCTAAAGTCTTCAGCGAGGTTTCAGTGTTACCTGGGCTCTGGTCAGCCACGTAGAGCTCAGCGTGAAGACCGGAGAGGCGGAGGAGGGGTAATCCACTGGAAGTTCAAAGTTGAGCACCAGTGGTGGGAGGTAGCAGATGTCGTACTCAGTTTCCTTCTCTCCTCCTGAACAGAGAAACAAAAAATACAAAAAATAAACGAGTGAGGATGTGATATGAAAGTAGTGTAACACACCTGTCCGCGTGATGTGGGCCCACCTTTGACAATAAGCTTGAAGTGGGGCGGCAGTTCCAGGCAAAGCTGAATCTCTCCTCCCTGGTCCGACTCTGCCCTGTGGAACTCCTCTTCATCGTAGATACTCGCTAGGGCAAGCAACTCATCCTCCTGCGCTTCCTGGTCCTCCGACATTTACATTCCTGGAGGGAAAGTCAAAGACCGATGAGGAACGGGTTACCGCGACTATTAGAGACGTCGGTTTGCCACGGCTGCCTCAGTGAACTGCGACTACGAGGTGAAAGTTCAGTTGTTAAGACCCTGTCCGAGTCTGAACCTTTACCCCAACTCAGGCACTGGACTCTATAACCAACCTCACCGCAATCTACTCTGTATTGTTTACTGATCCTGGGAAGAGACTAATTAAAAGCTAGCCGGTCGGTAGCCATTTGTATTACTTTGCTGACTAACCCTTGGCTGGATAAACATTACATCATGATATACTGCCGCCTACCAGTGGGACTCACCTTCCGACAGATAGCAAGACAATATGCAAGACTATAGCTAGCAACAAACATGCAAGTGCTAACTGATTTGACAGAAGTCCTTTGACAATAGCAGGACGAGATCTTTAAGGGACTGACAAGCTAGCTAGCTTGTAACTTGAGTTGTATAAAGAATGTTGGCCTTGCGTTAGCTACATGATTTCTAGAAGTGCTACGCTGTAACCGGATGAATGTGTGGCTAATCTAGCAAGCTAACGTAGAAACTAGGTAGTACTATATATATCGGCTTTTCTTGTGATCGCGTTCTCAGTAAAATTATATTTAATATGTAATGTAATATTGAACTTACAAGTCTTTCCCAGCAGTGACAACTTGTAACAGAGCAAAGGACCTCCTCGTGAGGCTGACCTGTGCTGCTGATTGGACACCGATAGTTTCTGATTCCGTCTGAAGAGTATACGTCACTCGGATACGGAAGTCTTTATTTTTTTATTGAACAAATTGTGATTTACAAACAGCATGGCAACAGCAACACATCTTTACATTATGACCGTAGTATCAGGTACAGAAAAGACAAAAAACATAAATAAAAATAATAATAATAAAATAAATAAATAAATATATTAGGGTCTTTTCTACTACTAAGCGGATACGGAAGTGCGCTCTCATCCAATCAATTCCTCCTTGCCCAGCGTTCCATTTACCGCCAACTTCGAAAACAATGGCGCAGAGAAGAAATTACCGTCAAGAACCCTTAGTTACCGATGCTACGTTTACCTTTACCACCAATAAGGATGACTACGAAGACACAGTGGTAACCGAAAACGATTCTAAACAGGCAGAGGATGACAATGGTCCGCCCGTAGTTTTTCTTTGTGGGAATTGTAGGCTTCCCGTCGGTGACTCGCTCGCCTGGGCAGGGACTGATGAACAGGGTCAAATACTACTGCACCGTGAGTTCACCCAGCTAATAAACTAGTTTGTAATAATAGCATATTATTCTCGATAGTTGCCACAAACACGTAAACCGAATAATATCAGTGATGGCCTACTGTACAGTACTGACACATAGTGTCTCCAGCCTTCATGTCCCTTATCCGATCTCTCGGTTTAGGTGTCAGTGACAATGTTGCGGTTGGCAAAGAAACCCACATCTCTGGCAGCGGTGATGAATTAGTCTGGTATGTAAAAAGTGACCAAGAAGACGCAAAGATAACTGTTATTGTTCCGAGATAATCCTTTAAATGAATGCTCTTGTCTGTCTCGACCCCTTTCTAGCCTGGTTGTCAATTTGACCTGTCAAGGGTGTTGTTCCTTACTTGGCATGGTGTACACATCAACACCCAAGAAACTGGACTACAAAAGATGCCTGTTCTATCTCAATGTCACCGCCATTGAAAGGTAAGATGCGTTTGCGTTGAAGGCAATTGCGTGAGGGGAAACAAATAAAATGTGCGTGAACTGCCTAGAAATGATAGTCATCAACTCTACAGTTGACGCCGAACCTGTTGACACTCTCGTTAGTATAATCTTGCTCTTTTCCAGCCAAATGATAGGGCATTGCTCTAAAGATATTTTCAGACAAAATTGTGTATTCGTTTGTGAACCACTGCTCTTTAAGAGATCATTAAAACCGCTAATACACACCACTCTGCTTCTGCAGCTACGTACTGGGCTCTTCTGGCCAACAGGTGGCGGTATTGGACTCGTCTGAAAAGCCGGTCACATTAGAATTCAAACAAGCTGTGGAGCGGCAACTGATAGAGGTATCTAACTAACCCCTAACTGACACTTAATTTCTTTGAAGCAACCTTTATTTTTATAGACGGTGGCAGAGGAGACGTTGTTGTTGACGTCGGGTCACCTCCAACACGAACGCTGTCTGGTGTCACGAGATGACTTTATATGATATGGAACGTAATCAATCTCACGTGAGAGTCGTTAACCTTGAGTTTGGGGTTAGTGTGTGTCAGCGTTGGAGGGGAGCGCTCATCTGCTTGTCCCTGAGAAGGACGTGTGTGGAGGTGGAGGTAGAGGTGTGTGTGTGTGTGTGTGTGTGTGAGGGGTGGGGGGTAAACGGATCGGAAATCCTTGAGACCAGACAGGGTTTGAATGATGTCATCCCTTACTAATTATCGCCTCCAAAACACTGTGTGGCTGCCTTTGATTTCAAGATGAAGTCAGAAATATTTAGTTGTAATAGTTTGTTTTAAGGTTTTTGTTTTTAATAAGTATTTATAGTACAATTCTATGGAAATGTGTAAATCTTTTTTATTTTATTTTATCAAGGTCTCTCAATTCAGTATGTAGGCTATGTCTGAAACTTTTCCTGCGCAATGTGCATTTAATTATAGTTAATATGATATTCAGTCCTTTTTTGAGATGGGTCTTTGTCTTCAGTTTTTTTCTTTGTGAAAAACATCTGTAATTTCCAAACGTGGCCAATAGGTGGCGATCATGTTCATGGATTCTCACACCAGGAACAATGGGTCTGATCTTGGTCTGTTGAGGAATCTTTGTTTGGTTCAAAAACATGTTTTGATCATACGGTTTGCAGGATTATGACTAACAGGGATATTGTGACATGCATGTTTGTGTGACCTACTAAGGTGACTGCTGGGATGACTGTGTCAAGAAAATGGCTAAACGTGTTGACATTAAGTCACTGGGTAGTTTGTAAACAAGCATTTTGTACAGTAGATATTAACACAGTATTGTATTTGCAATGCTGGGTATCAAAACAAAAATGTATCCGTCATTTGGGGGGGGCCGTAAAATGACTGAATACTCCAATCTATACAGGTGTAAATGCGCATACAGGAATTAATTCATGTAATCACTATTACATGAATGAGGTTATTTCCAGCCATTTGCGTGCACCTCCTCCTACATTTGAACCACGTGCTGCTAAACACACTGGCGTGCATGAGACCAGTCTTCTGTGGGGCTGGTGTGCAAGCCGTGCGTGAGACCAGGCCTCTGTGGGGCTGGTGTGCAAGCCGTGCGTGAGACCAGGCCTCTGTGGGGCTGGTGTGCAAGCCGTGCGTGAGACCAGGCCTCTGTGGGGCTGGTGTGCAAGCCGTGCGTGAGGCCAGGCCTCTGTGGGGCTGGTGTGCAAGCCGTGCGTGAGGCCAGGATTCCTCTCCAGGTCCACAGGTGTTGTCAACCTCCAGAAACAGTCGCTGCCGTGGTGATGGTTTCCACGGCAAACCTGGTTTTACTCTCACAAGTTGACACACGTTTACTGTGAGTTACTGTTTTCAACCGAGGTTCAAGTTTTTTTTTGTAGTTGTGTCTGTGACTGTGAGGGCTGCCTGGTGTGTTCCTGCTGCGTCTGACAGAGTTGGAAAAACACCGATTTCACCACGTTGGCGTTTCGCTCGTGTTCTCGGTTGAGTCAGTCTTTTGACCGGTACCTTCCATCGAGGCGGAAGACTGATTGAGTGCAGTGTTGCTGATTAGCCATGCAGACGGCAGCTGTATGGAGGTGGTGAGGATCTCTCCCCAGAGTGTCTGTCTAGCCAGATTTAAACCCCAGAACCCACTCCTTCACCCCAGCCAGCCGACCGCTAATGTATTCTGTCTGTCTGTCTGGCTGGCTTTTAGACGCTTGTTTGGGTTCCTTCACCTTTTGGACTTAATGACCTGTCTCCTCGTCCCATCTCCTACCCCTCCCTCCCTCCCCTCTCCCCTTCCCGCTCTCCTCTGCCTCCTCCCCATCTCTCTGCCCCCCCAGATGAAGGACTTGACGGTGAGCATGGCCCAGAGGCTGGTGCAGATCGAGGCTGAGCTGTTCAGTAAGAAGGAGGATGTGATGTGATGAGAGGAGGTGGAGGACGGGCGAAGACTGGAAGATTCTAAACACACACACACTGTCCCCCCCCATACACACACACACACTGTGTCCTCCACCATATACACACACAAGGGCGTCTTGCACTGCTTTACCCCCAATTAATGCATGGCATTCCTTCACTTTCACTCTACGCCTCTCCTCCCCGACCTCTCTCTACTCCCCCTCTCTGACCCCCCCCCCTCTCTCCGACCTTGCTTGAACGTCCCTATCCTCCTCCAATGAGAGCCCGGGGACTTTCGTCCTCTCCGGTCTCCGTGGCGCCTGGCTGGCTTTTGCCGGCTGTGGAACACACGGCGCGTACGTTGGGTTTCCGTGGCGAGCCGACGCTCTGTTCTGTTGTCAGCCTCCACATCGCCTCATCGATCAGGCCGCCTCAGCGCCTGGTTGAGATTCAGTCCGTCGAGCGCCTTGCTGAAGCAGGGGAATGCTGATCAGATCTTGGGCCGCACCTATAAATATATCGAGATTTATTTCGGTCTGGTTGTTTGATTCCCTAGTAGCAGTCAGTTCTGTGTGAAGGGTTTTTGACTCAGGGTTGATGTGACCAGAATATTCTTTTTAAGAGACTGACTGGTTTTGTTGGGGAGGCATCATAGTGAACCCACCAAAACTCTTATCATTGATGGAGAAAACGTTGCATATACACTCCATTCATTGTTTTTCATGTCATGGAACTTCTTCCTGCTGACGCGTCACTGTCCTCCTCCAGCCTCAGAGCCTAGTGAGATCACCACACTTTGTCATATCTGTTATATGTGTATATTGGACTTCAATCTTTATGTTGTGGGACCGTAAGTCGTTAGACGAGTCTTGTGTTGTTCAGAGTGAAACCTTCCGTTCGTAAGGGTCTGGATCTCTGGTGTGTGTTGTCTCAAATGTTATCTTTTCAACTGAATAAACGAATCTTTAAACACACAGACTCGTGCGATTGTGTCGCCCGATGGATCCCCAAGTGGCTCAGTGGATCATCCCTCTGCTTTCCTCATTAAAACCCCCTCCAGGATTTGTGATTCACCCAGCTAGTTTGGGAGAGAGAGAGTGGGAGGGGGGGGAGGGGTTTGTGGTGTTTGTTTACCAGCGCTGAGCTAATGTGCCCTAGCAACACTTTCTACCAGGGTGGGAACGACCCCACCCTGGAGCCACAAGCCTTCCCATAATGCACTCTGTCCACGAGGTTTCAGCAGGCAGGAACAACAACAACAGTTCAAAGGGGGGAAGGGGGGGGGGGAGAGGTGCCGGCCAACCAGCGAGCTGTATCCGGGGCAGGTTGCGATGGCAACAGAGAGCACGTGCTACGCCCCTGCCTGTTGCCATCTCGTCATCGTGTCGGCGGGGGGGGAGCCTGCATGCCCGTCAACCGAGGTTAACGCCTGCCTCGCGCTCCGGCTGATGGAGGGGGGGGCGGGGGGGCGGAGCCGTCTCCCAGCCCACGACCCCTCCTCCCCTGCCTCGACGCTTAATCCCTGTGTGTGAGGATGTTGTTGTCTTTCTCCTCCCCGCCCCTCCCTCCTCCCCCTCGATCCCCTCCTCATGCTCTCTCATCCCTCAACTGCAGGAGAGAGAGAGAGGGGGAGGAAGAGAGAGGGGGAGGATGAGAGAGGAAGAGAGAGGGGGAGGATGAGAGAGGAAGGGGGAGAGAGAGAGGGGGAGGAAGAGAGAGAGGACGAGAGAGGAAGGGAGAGGGGGAGGACGAGAGAGGGAGAGAACGAGAGAGGGAGAGAGAGAGGGGGAGGACGAGAGAGGAAGAGGAAGGGAGAGAGAGAGGGGGAGGAAGAGAAAGGAAGGGAGAGAGAGAGGAAAGAAAAACAAGCCCACCAGCCGACCGCATGGTCTTTGTTGTGAGCCGAGGCTCCTGTTCTGTAGACAGGAAGTGGCGGCTGCTGGAGGCCGGCCGGCCGCCTGGTCAGATGTGCGTCTGTGTCGACTCCAGATGTTCTGCAGGCTTTGAGGGGAGAAAACAAACCTGTCCCAGTGTTTGTTTGTTTGTTAGGATTTACAGGCTCCGTGTCGGGAGTGACGTGTGTGTGTGTGTGTCCTGACCGCTCTGAGTTCATCTAGCTGCTATATATACAGAGCGGTTGCTGGTGGCGTTGCACTGAGAGGAGCAGTTATTGCAACGCTTCTCTGTACCCCCGCCCCCCCAAACACAGAAACAGGCTGTTACAACCACCCACCCAACCCCTCACAGACACAGCAGTCGATACGCAAACGCACACACACACTCCCTCGGCTCGTTCAGGGACAAAGGATGAATAATGCAGGGCTGGTGTCTGGGCGACTAGGCACCCCTCCTTCCCTCCTCTCACCTTCCCAAGCAATAAGGAAGCAATGTTGCCATGGAGGCAATGAAGCGTCGTCTCGCGATCGTCCAATTGCATCCTTTCCTGTGTGAAGCACCTGACCAATCGCGGCAGTTAGCAACTCTGCAGTTACCACGGATGCTGCGCCGCTATTGGTTGAGCTCTGCTCTTTGATTGGATTTCTGGTCTTGTTTTGGAACCAGTGTATCTGAGGGCTACCTGTGTGCAAATATCTCTTTTTTTAGTTGTTGTATTTTAAGCATTTGTCATTTATTGAAATACAATCAGTTTTTTTAATCTGCACAACAATGTCCTTGCTTAAGGTGTGCGTGTTATAGAAGTGCGACCTACATTCATCAGATTCTGTGGTCGGTGTGTAATAAAGTGAGTAATCAATCACTGCTTTGTGTTGGAGGCAGCGACGTCAGCATGTACTGGGAATTAAATGTGCCAGTTTTTTCCTTTTTTTCTTTCTCTCCTTTGTCCGACGGCACAAACAGCCTTGAAGGTTTGGCTCTGTGCTTTCGGTTGAGAATTTTTACTGTCCGCTATTGTCCATTGATTATGGTAGAAATAGCATTTTTATTGATATTGTGTATGTTTTGAATCCCTTTTTTTCGTCCCAGTAGGTTTGTGCGATGTTTGGTTTATGTTGACTTTTCATTACTTCTGGATTTTTCAAATTATGAAAAAAAATATATATATATAAAAAAAAAACTGCTAACCCTGCTTTGCTTCTGACAATAAAACAATTTCAGTTTAATCAAGTGATTATCCCACCCTGACACAAAAGTAGTTGTGCCATGTCCAAACCTAAATCTAGTGATAATCCAAAGCCTACTAGTTGATTAGACCAGTCTGACCTCCCTCACACACACAGACACACACACACACACACACACACCCAGACACACACACACACAGACACACCCAGACACACACACACACACAGACACACACAGACACACACACACAGACACACACACAGACACACACACACAGACACACACACAGACACACACACACAGACACACACAGACACACACACAGACACACACAGACACACACACAGACACACACAGACACACGCACAGACACACAGACACACACAGACACACACACAGACACACACACAGACACACACACAGTCTTGGTGTCTGAAGTGTGCCGGATCTCATCTGCCTCTCCTCCTCCCACATCAGGAGAGTCTGCCTCGGTACCCTGTTCCCCTCACCCCCTCACTCCTCACCCCCTCTCCTCCTCACCCCCTCACCTCCTCACCCCCTCACTCCTCACCCCCTCTCCTCCTCACCCCCTCTCCTCCTCACCCCCTCACCTCCTCACCCCCTCTCCTCCTCACCCCCTCTCCTCCTCACCCCCTCTCCTCCTCACTTCCTCACCCCCTCACTCCTCACCCCCTCACTCCTCACCCCCTCACCTCCTCACCCCCCCACCCCCTCACCCCCTCTCCTCCTCACTTCCTCACCCCCTCTCCTCCTCACCCCCTCACCTCCTCACCCCCTCTCCTCCTCACTTCCTCACCCCCTCACTCCTCACCCCCTCACTCCTCACCCCCTCTCCTCCTCACTTCCTCACCCCCTCACTCCTCACCCCCTCACCTCCTCACCCCCCCACCCCCTCACCTCACTCCTCACCCCCCTCACCTCACCTCCTCACCCCCCCACCCCCTCACCTCACTCCTCACCCCCCTTACCTCACCTCCTCACCCCCCCCACCCCCTCACCTCACTCCTCACTCCTCACCCCCCCACCCCCTCACCTCACTCCTCACCCCCTCATATATCCCCTGCTTGTGATTCTCCCTCTGACCTGGATGAACAACACTGTAACTGTACTGTAGTTCTGTAGGTCAGTCACAAGGGGACACACACACATCTTCCTGTAAGGTGAATCTCGTGTGGACCACTCACACCAGTGATGACCTCCTGCAGACAGGTCATGTTTGTCTGTTTTCCGTTGTCACTGAGCCTGTAAGGGCATCGTTCCTCCTTGCACCTTGTCTCTTTTGCCTTCCTGCCCTCTCTCTGTCTGTTCCCCCTCCCCCCTCTCTCTGTTTACATACATATAGATACATAAATACAGCACTCGGCGTGTGTGTGTACATTAGGATAATTATTCTCCCACACTTTGATGCTATTTTGACCACATGAAATGTGTGTGAGAGAGAGAGGCTGAAAACAGGATTAGTGTCAATGATGTCCACGTAAGCCTGAACAGATTGACATGGATGAGAAGCCTGTTTCCAGATAAGTGGTCACTGTCCTGTGTTCAGTACTGATGGCGGGCTAACTCTCTTAGCTACGCTACGCTAGGGAAGTGCCACCACTTCCTGTCTCACTCCCACACCCTGAAGAGGCGGGTGCACTTAAGCCAACAGCCGGAAAAGGATTGCCGGGCCAATATGTTCTCATTTAAAGCTTTGTTATTAGAGACAGCTCAGCTAGTTTTAATGACTAGTTCCTGAAGTGGAGGCTATCTGATGCAGATACTGGAGTTCTCTCAGTTCAGCCAGGAGAGCTTCCTGCATCCTGTAGATCAGCGGTCTCCAACCCTGTTCCTGGAGAGAAACCTGACTGTTGGTTTTTGACTCCAACCACACGTATCTGACCTGATTCAACACTAGTTACCAGATCAACCAGCTCATGATTACTCAGGTGTGCTGGATCAGTGTCGGAGCGAAAACCTTCAGGCAGGTATCTCTCCAGGAACAGGGCTGGGGGCCCCCGGTCTCGACATCCACTCAGGTGGAGTTGGGGGGGTTGGGGAAAAGAGTAGTACTAGTCCTTCCGGATCACCTGATCTGGATAGTGGTCACACCGGTGAACACTTTATGATTCGTGAAATAACTCATCCATTTAGTCATTTAGCAGACACTCTTATCCAGAGCGACTTACAGTAAGTACAGGGACATTCCCACCCAAGGCAAGTAGGGTGAAGTGCCTTGCCCAAGGACACAACGTCATTTGACACGGCCGGGAATCGAACAGGCAACCTTCAGATTACTAGCCCGATTCCCTAACCGCTCAGCCACCTGACTCCCCATGTAATTCCACGCGTCTGTTTCAGATGGCAGTAGCGCTCGGGGAACATTCCTCCCATCCCAACTGTGGACATGTGTTCCACACGACGCCAGTTACAGGTTAACCCCTCGGTGTCCCCCTCGGGTGTGTGTTACCCTTTCTCTCCTGAGCGGGGCTAAGCCCCCAGGGTCTTTGTCCCAGGCTGGGTGTCTCCCTTTGGGGGGAGAACTGTCCGTGTCTCTGGTAAACAAAGAGCTCTGGCTCTAATGCACTTAAGAGCCTCTCTCACCACAAGCGTTTAGCAGCTTAGCCACACAGACTTAATCTGGGGGTGTGGGGGTTGGGGAGCCCTGTTTTGCAGTGTGTGTGAGTGTGTCGTGCGAGTGTGTGTTTTGCTGTGATTGTGTGTGTCACAGTTGGGAAACCACATTCTTTTTCATCGGAGGGCACTGCGAGGGTTAATGGTGAGGCTTGGGCTGCCACACAGCTGACTGGATTTAGTGTGTGTGGGTGTGGGTGTGTGTGTGGGGGGTGTGGGTGTGTGTGTGTGTGGGTGGGTGTGTGTACGACCAAAGGGTCATTCAGCTGTCGTAGGGGTGTAACAACCACCACACAGGTGTCTTGTGGGAAACAGATCAGACATGGACGTTCAGCAACTCAGCAGCCCCAGCTAGGTAAACACTTCTGGAAGACTCTAGCAATCAACCTTCAGTTTAGTCTTCCACATCAACACAGCTCCATCATATCCTAAACAAACTAATTATTCCAATTGTTTGATTTATCGAGGAGTTATCTATGATGATGTTGGCGACGCGTCAAAAGCATTTAATATGTTATTCCTCTCAGGCGCATTTTAAAGTAATATAATTTGACGTGTGTACGCCCAAGTCTATGTACCGCGCCCATTACACAGTAGGCCTACCGATGCACATGGGAACATATACACACAGGCCTAGGCCTATAGGATTTCCAGACAGCGACCAGGTGCGTTTGAAGAACCAGCCAGACACATAATGGATTCAGTATAAGTATTTAAAATATTTTATACAGCATAGAAATCTCTTGACACACAAAACGACGCCATTCGTTAGAAAAACTTACAAAAGAACCCCTTCAAAAGTCTGTTTCAATCTCCATATATCAACAACACATTTCAAATACATTGTTTATCAAAAGTTTGACAATACGATTTCGATTCTAACAGTTTGCATGCAATGTTTCAGTTAGACAGAAATACTTTCAGTAGTGAGTATAAGCTCATATGTGAGTATAGGCTCATGTGCATTCCGGAAGCACTGCATCTTTAAGTACAGTCTGGTGGAACGACTAGCATGTTATGTGAAAAATGTTCAAACTGCTCCCACTTCACAGTATGGTGATATGAACACATGGACTATCAGACGTGAACAACACTGGAATCATACTGTATGTACAGAAACAATCACATCACAAAACCTTCCGTTTGTTCGCAAAGCACCTTCTTGGCAATATTCGTTATGGCGGCAAAACACTTAGGACTATTGCACAAACTACAGCTGCGATCGGGTCACAATGACCCGAAGGCAGCACAAGGGTTAAGACAATATGAAATCAATCCTTTTAATTAATTTTTTGGATGTTAACAGTCGTATACGTATTCACCTGTGCTAAGAGCCTTGGGCAGAACTGTTTAGACACGTGAGATTAGTTTTTTTGTTTGTCTGTCTCTCCAGGTAGAATGTTGAACCATGTAACCGATACTTAGCTAGACATTATCAAAACACTCCCATTCACTGAGAAACCAGATATGGTTATGTGGATGTGTAGATACATAACTGGGTTATCGACAAGAACTGCAACTCGCAGGTGTGGTAAACGTTCTGGCTCGCAACCGGCTAAACGGATCCGAGTTTGAGCGAATTCGTGGTTGATATTAAAATGGGACTTGAGAGATGAGGGATCGAAACTTTCTCGAAACCTTTTCTGTCTCTACACAAGTGGAACGAGCCAGACCGACAGGGACTGGAATTACCCAGCTGTGACTGTGAGAGAAATGTTCAAAAATAAAACCTCCGCATTAGTCAGCCTGTTGCTGTAGAGACGTGACAGAGATTATGTGGAAGTCATAAACTGTTGCATGTTTGGTACGTGGTCAGATTGCATCACAGGGAAAGAGTAGAACAGTTCCTTAGAAGCGAGTTCCGTGGAAGAGAGTTCCTTAGATAAGTGTTCTCAACCAAGAGCAGTCTAGTGCAAATCTCTTAATTAGTTCATAAGAAGACAGCAACTTTACGAAAGAGAGATTCTATATTACAATGTAGTCAGTGTGTGTGTGTGTCTGTGTGTGTGTTGTACCTTAAGCCCTGTTTGGGACACTGTCTCAATGCTGTTTCTAGGGCATTGGTAGGTTAAATCGCTGTGTGTGTGTGTGTGTGTGTAGGGTCTTTACAAGCCCGCTCGGTGGAGCGTGTTCAATCTCATCATCTCAATGTCACTCAGCCGGTCACCTCGCAGACAGAGACACGGGGCAGGGGCAGAGGAAACATCCAATCACAGACAGAGACATGGGGCAGGGGCAGAGGAAACATCCAATCACAGACAGCAGGGGCAGAGGAAACATCCAATCAATCAAAATCAAGGCTTTTGTTGATATAAATGCAGTCTTTTTTTTTGTACGTTTCTTTGTAGTTTTTTTTGTTTTAAATTGTCAGTATAAACTTAGAGGTGACTTGTGTGTGTCAAGTGTTGTGACGGTAACTTGTTCGTTAGAGGAGAGAGGTCAAAGTTCGCAAGGCCACTCAGGAAGACCACTCCTCTGAGGGAGTGAACGTGAACGCTACGGTTTTTTTTTTTGTTTCTTTTTTTTTCCCCATCATGCCTCAGCAGAGCGTCTTTAAGGCCCCTGAAGCGCACAGCAGCGTCTGCATGGGGTACGGGGGCGGGGACACCACCTCCTCCACCGCCTGCTCCGCCCTGAACGTGAACGGCTGCACCTTCTTCTTCAGGATCTGGCCGATGCCCATGTAGGGGAACTTGCTGCGGTGCTGAGGGCTGTCCGGCTCACTGCCGCCCCCGCTGGATGGAGGGCTGAACGCCGACATTGGGTTCAGGGGGCTGAAGGCGGACTTGGGGGGGCTGAATGCGGACAGGCCTCCCGAGGGGCTGCCCACGCAGCTGGGGGGGCTCCCGCTGGTGTCGGACCAGTCCGAGGTGGAGGAGCTCTTCTTGGGCTGGGGGTTGACGATGAGGACCGGCGGGCTGGGGATGGTGGCCTTTTTCAGGTAGGACGAGTCCGGGTGGAAGGCGGAAACGTGGCGGGGGGGAGAGAAGGTGCCGTTGGTCAGCTTGTACCAGGGGGAGGACGGGGTGTCCTCGACGGGGTCGGCTTTGGCCAGGGAGTCGTAGGAGTGCATGCCGATGGGCGAAGGGGCCGGGGGGGCGGGGATGGAGTGCTCGGGGCTGGTGTTGGCCGGCTGGAGGGTGCCCAGGCGCCGGATGGGTTTGGCGTGGGGGAAGAGGGGGTGGATCTCCAGATACTCCATGGAGGAGGACGCCACGGTGCCGGAGGGCGCCAGAGGGGAGTTTCGATGGCCGCCTGTCATGGCTCTCAGTATACCTGGGCAGGGGAACGAGAAGGAGATAAGGTTAACCTCGACTGCTCTCTGACCGAAGAAGAAACCGAAGCAGTTCTAGAAACTTCTCTGTCGACGAACACACGCTGTAGCTGTGGACTATTGACTGCAGCACACACACACACAAATCATTTCAGTCAGTCAATGAGGTATTGTCAACCGCCCAAAAACATTTTAGTCTGTATCACCTCTCACACACACTGGGAACTCTGCTCCATGTCTGCAATAGCATTGTGTGGTATTATCCATTCTGTGGAATACAATCAACATGTGACATCTTATCCCCAGGATATCGCACAGAGAACAATCCTATCATTCGAGGGGGTTCTCTCTGACTGGAAACTTCATCTCTTCCTCCCTCCCTCGCTTTCCTACATTCTTCTCTATTTCAGGCGCGGTGACCCAAAAGGTATTATTATGAAATGGCACTGTGAGAATTTTTTATTTGCTCACTTTTCACACACATATCAACACACAAACAGATTATCGCACAAGATGCATGGGAGATATTTTAGTTTTAGAATACGTAACATTGTGCTAAGATGACACAGCTTTTGCTTTGTGTCCAAAAATACACCGAAAACAGCTAAGTGAGAAAGGAAAGGGGCTAGCCTGCATGTAGAGCATAGGTGCTTTGTGTTAGCATTGGCCAGATACAAATAATAATAGCATAATTGATATTCATAATGTATATGTGTTAAGTAGATAAAGTGTGTGATGTGCAGCCCACGTTATGTAACGGCAAATAGTGTAAGAGGCATTCATCACCTAACCCACCCTGCCAGGGGAGCAATTTCATGTGGGAGTCAGGTGGCTGAGCGGTTAGGGAATCGGGCTAGTAATCTGAAGGTTGCCAGTTCGATTCCCGGCCGTGTCAAATGACGTGTCCTTGGGCAAGGCACTTCTCCTTACATGCCTCGGGGGGAATGTCCCTGTACTTACTGTAAGTCGCTCTGGATAAGAGCGTCTGCTAAATGACTAAATGTAAATGTGTGTGTATGTGTGTGTTTCCATCCAGAGCAGGTGTGTTTCAGCGTAAGCAGAGTGAGGAGGGGAGAGAGAGAGAGATAGAGAGAGGCGTCGATCCTCTGCACTTTCTGTCTCGGTCCTGAGTGACATCATCAGCGTGCGACTCACCGGTCCTGTGTTTCTTCTCCTTGCTGGGGCCCTTGCTGACGGCCAGGTAGACAGGGGTCTGCTTCGGGGGGATGGTGACCTTGTCCACATGCTTCCTCCACTGGGTCTGGAAGTACTCGCTCCGGTCGCTCTTCTTCTCCTGGTACTGCATCTCCTGGAGGTCAGGGGGAGACAGCACGGTCAACAAAAGCACCTACTAACCCTAACTATATACACGTTGGTGTGTCAGTGTGTGTGTGTCAGTGTGTGTGTTGTGAAAGGGGAGTCAGGTGGCTGAGCGGTTAGGGAATTGGGCTCGTAATCAGAAGGTTGCTGGTTCGATTCGTGGCCGTCAAAATGACGTTGTGTCCTTGGGCAAGGCACTTCACCTACTTGCCTCGGGGGGAATGTCCCTGTACTTACTGTAAGTCACTCTGGATAAGAGCGTCTGCTAAATGACTAAATGTAAAATGTAAATGTATTAGTGTGTGTGTTAGTGTGTGTGTCCTTACCCTGTACTCCTTGGAGAGCCTCTTCATCTTGTTGTTGAGCAGGAAGTAGACGGCCAGGGTGTGGCAGGCGCGGTTGGTGAGCACGGCGCTCAGCACCTCGCTGTGCTTGTACGCCATCCTCTCAGTCATGTGGAGGAGGACCATGTGGTTGATCTCCTCGATGTGGATTCTGCGGCCAGGAGAGACGCCGTGAGTCTGGAGGCTGTGTGTGTGTGTGTGGAGGGGGTGTCTGTGCATGTTAGTGTGTGTGTGTGTGTGGAGGGGGTGTCTGTGCACGTTAGTGTGTGTGTGTGTGTGTGTGTGTGTGTGTGTGTGTGTGTGTGTGGAGGGGGTGTCTGTGCACGTTAGTGTGTGTGTGTGTGTGTGGAGGGGGTGTCTGTGCACGTTAGTGTGTGTGTGTGTGTGTTCTCACCTGTTGAGGTAAGGGGCTCCTGTGTGTGTGTTGGCCAGCTGAAGCCAGGAGTCAGCCATCACCTGGTGGATGTTCGGTCTTTTGGCCGGGTCCGGTTCCAGAAGCTTCTTCAGAAGACAGATAGCAGCTGTTCGTTCAGAGAGAGAGACAGAGACAGACAGGAGGAGAGAGAGACAGAGTTAAATCCCTCTGTCCAGAGCCATGTGGGTTCTCTATCCAACAGGCACATGAACAAGCTGCCCCAGGTGTGATGTAGCTCAGTGGGAGGAGCAGGAAGTAGGTGGGTATATTCACATGGTCACTTCCTGTATGGGTTCAACTGACCATCAGCTGACTAGAGAACAGGAAGCCTCTCTGTCCCTGTTTGTCTGTCTGTCTGCCTGTCTGTCTGTCCCTCTGTCTGCCTGTTCGTCTGTCTGTCTGTTCCTCTGTCTGTCTGCCTGTCTGTCCCTCTGTCTGCCTGTCTGTCTGTTCCTCTGTCTGTCTGCCTGTCTGTCCCTCTGTCTGTCTGCCTGTCTGTCTGTCTGTCTGTTCCTCTGTCTGTCTCTCTGTCTGAGACCGTGGAGGGAACTTTTTCTCCCCTCTCTCTCTTTCTCTCAGGCTGATGTCAGTGCCAGGAACCAACTGACTCACAACTGCTCATCCTTCCCCCCTCTCCTCTCCCCTCCCCTCCCCTCCTCTACCCTCTCTCCCCTCTTCTCCCCTCCCCTCTCGTCCCCTCTCTCCCCTCTCTCCCTCTACCCCTCTCATGTCTCGTTATGTAAAGTGGCATGGCAGGGCGGAGCTGTGAGTCGGGGTTAAGAAGCTCTTACATAACCAAGCTAAGACAGCTTGGCATTAGTGGGAAATGCGACGCCTAAACAAACACGGACGTCACTCGAGCTGTCGATGACGGTGGGCGATAAGATGATGAGTTGTGTTGTGGTAGAGGGCTGGGCTGGTGGCAGAGGGGGAGAGAGGGAGAGGGGGGAGTGTTGCCGTGGTTACATCCACCTGTGTACCCCGTGTTCTTTTGGAACGCTCTTCCCTTCCCCGCGTTGCGTAACGCACGGTGACTACGTTGGCCGGCGTGAATTAATGAAATCCGATGGATTACAGACTGGATTAATGTGGACGGACACAGGAAGCGGTGTTCAGGTCTGTGTCCCGCTCTGCCTCGCTTTGACCCGCTCTGCCTTGCTCTGACCCGCTTTGACCCGCTCTGACCCGCTCTGCCTCGCTCTGACCCGCTCTGGCCTGCTGTGCCTCGCTCTGCCCTGCTCTGCCCGGTGAACGAAGGTTAGGAGCGTGTGGGGGGTGGAGGGCGGGAATCAACAGGCTCCGTGACAGGTGTTCAGTTAAGTTTGCGAAACACCCTGCCAAGAAACACAACTCAGTATGGATTGTGTAGAGGCCGCAAGAGGAATGCTAGAATGCAAATCTCGAGGCCAATTAACATTTGACAGGAGGAACAGTGAATGTCAACCTGTCGTAAAAAGCAGGTTGAGTTGGGTATGGAGCCTGCGCTAGGGCGGGCTGGCGGAGGGATAAAAGCGCACGCGGTTACAACTCCCACACTCCTGCGCTCGCATGCTCATTTGCATATAAGATCCTAGTTTAAAGTATGCAGTCGTGTCACGTTTAATGAAAGGTTACAAAAATGTTATCGCTAATCTCTTGCCACTGGTGTCTTTGTGTTCCCATTGCGTGACATGTGTCTTCAAACCTCAGTTTATGGATGGCAGGACATGAGAGGTGTTTACAGAAGGCACATCGATCACACACCCACACACCCACACACACACACACCCACACACACACACACACCCACACACACCAGGTCTCAGTCTCACAGCAGCAAGATTCCTTTAACCCTTGTGAGCCTTCGGGTCACATGACCCAAAGGTTCACAACGAACCATCGTTGTGTTTACCCAATTTTACCCCAATACAAAAACTTTACCCCAATACAAAAACAAATAAAAAGCATTTTCTTTTAACCTTCGCGATGTGAGGGGTCTGAGACAGCCCGACGGTTAAAAGAAAATGCTTCACTTTGTTTTTGTACGCTGTAAAGTTGTCGCAATACGACGGTGGGTCACAATGACTGATGGGTCAGAATGACCCGAAGATAACACAAGGGTTAAGGAGGTTGCCGCTTCTCTTCCTGATGTATATAGCGTTTGGCTGGGGGGAGGAGAGGACTCACAGGCTCATACAGCCCAGAGGAGTGCTGCTTATCTCGGCTGGCTGATTGGCTCTTTTGTTCGTACATGTCCCTGCGTGTGACTGAACTATGTTCAACAGCACACGTCTGTACAGTGTGTACTTCATGGTATCTGTTCCCTATGAAGTATGTAGGTTACAGGCGTGTCTCTGTGTGTGTGTGTGTGTGCTAAATGACTAAATGTAAATGACTAAATGTAAATGACTAAATGTAAATGACTAAATGTGTGTGTGTACCTGTTGAGAGAGACGGAGGGAGAGGGTTCATTTCCTTGTCCACCATCTTCTGGTGGAGAGCTCTCAGGCTGAAGGGCTCCACAGTGAAGGGCAAGGTGCCGGTCAGCATGGCATACATGTTCACTCCACTGCAGACGCAACACACACACACACACACACACTTTAGATACACATTGCAGGATGAACTTCATGCGTGTGCTGTTAGGAGAGGTCACAGTCCAGGCAGTGTGTGTGTGTGTGTGTGGTACTTACATGGACCACACGTCCACCTTGGGCCCGTACTTCTTCCTGGACAGCAGCTCTGGGGCGGCGTAGGCCGGGCTGCCACACTGGGTGCTGAAGGGGTCGGAATAACCCAGGATGCCTGCACAGTTACTCAGCCCAAAATCTGAGGGACGGAGAGAGGGGGGGGGGGAGGGGGAGAGGAGGGGGAGAGTGGGTGGGGGAGAGGGGGGGGGAGAGTGGGAGAGAGGGATTGATGAGTGAGTGTTCTGAATGCAATGGAATTTGTTCATGTTGACGGTCACAAAAGGGACCAGTTTCTACATGTTGGTAGATGCACACTCACACACACACACTCACACTAAGGTGAGAGATCGTTAGGTTTTAACTGTATACTTAATTGCTTCGTCAGCCTCACCACATGTGAAACAACAGAACACCCCACGCACACACAACCCTGCTACTGTTCGATAGCTGAGCCCATATCTTCTGTTTAGTGTTTGAGTCCTTGAGTCTCTCTCTCTCTCTCTCTCTCTCTCTCTCACTCACTCACTCACTCACTCACTCACTCACTCACTCACTCATTCACACACACACACACACATTGATAACACACAGATCATCTCGTTACCTATGAGCTTTATGTTGTCCTGCTCATCCAACAGAAGGTTTTCAATCTTCAGATCTCTGGAAAAAAGACACAAGATGTCAACACAAATAGAAAACAGACAAAAACACACACACAGACAGACACACAACCCTCAGGCTGTAGAAACAGGATGTGCTTCTACAGTTCTGTGCTGAGAGTGTGAGACCAGCTCCCATGAATGGGAATGTTTTTTTTTTTTATCGTTCTTTTGGTATAAAATAAATCTCTGCTCATGAATTAGTTCCATCCCACCTTTGGGGGCCCACATTAAATCTTTGTTTGTTGAATAGGATTAAATTCCTTCACCGGGGAGAGATAAGAAAATGAACATATTACAATGATTATATATTGTAATCTTAAAAGCCAAAAAAAGTGATAAGCCCCCAAAAAGAGTAAGCCTGCATTAGTACAATCCAGTCATATAAAGAATCACTTCCGTTATTAATACTTACTAATACACACTGTTTTTAAACTATTAATCCTTCCTCAACTGTCCCACTGTAGCACTAAGAATGACCCTACTCCACTGAGTAAATGCTTTTATTTACAGATTTCATGTCCACAACAGGGTTTAAAGTCTGTTTTGGAAAAAGAGGATGACTGTAGTAACAGGGCTAAAGTGCGTTTTTAACCCACCAGACGGTATAATACTTGATTAACCCTTAGACTGCAGATGGCATATGTCAATCCTTTGTCTGACTTCCTGACTGATTCTAACTGATAGCAGAAGGTTGTGTCTGTGTGTGTGTGTGTGCTGTGTGTATTTTTAGGCCACGTTTATGTGTGTGTGTCTCCATGTGTGTGTACGTACACTCACACACGTGCTTGTGTGTCTCCCTCCCTCTCTCTCTCCTTCTCTCTCTTTCTGCTTATTTCTCCCCCCCCCCTCACCTGTGCACCCCCCCCCCCCCCCCCCCCCCCCCCTGCTCACCTGTGCACCACCCCTGCTCTGTGCAGGTGCTCCACCGCCATGACCAGCTGCCGGACGTACTTCTGGTCTCCCTCTCGTCCAGGGCGCTTCTGGTCGTAGATGCGGTTCATCAGGTTCCCCCCCGGGCACAGCTCCATCACCAGGTAGTAGCTGTTCTCCGTCTCCAGGATGTCCAGCAGCTGGGTGATGTTGGGGTGGCGGATCATCTGCTGGATGTGGCCCTCACGACGCAGGTTCTTGGTCACGTACGAGTCCTTCTTGCCTTGCGCTTGTCTATCACCTTCACCGCCACCTGGGGGAGGAGGGGATAGGAGGGAGGAAAGGAGGAGAGGAGAGAAATCCATCAGTCTGGGAAAGACAGCAGGAGTTTGACATCTGAACTCTTGGAGATTTGATATCTTTAACAACTATACCCATGGAGAACAGGCCTGTGATGTGGTTCAGAGCAGAAATATGCAGAGAGAGAGAGAGAGAGAGAGGGGGAGAGAGAGAGAGAGAGGAGAGAGAGAGAGAGAGAGAGAGAGAGAGAGAGAGAGAGAGAGAGAGGGAGAGAAACAGGCCGGACTGGAGGAACAGGTGAGAGGCTTCAGGTCTCCAGTCTAACACGTGATCCTAGAGTACTCGGCTCCCAGCCAGCTGCCATCGACGACCCCAACACTATCTGTTGACACTGGGGCCCCACGGGTGTGTGTGGTTACTGGAGCACCATAAACTGAGAGAAAAGCAAACGTTCTCTCTCTCCCTCTCACACCCTTGTGATACGGGACGGCCAAATGGCTAGTTCATGTGAATGTCCCCCATTTGGCGAAGTGACACACGCACCAAGGGCCCAGGCCAACTAAATGAGGGCCAGTTTCAGCCTGTCCCCTTCCAGTCCAGCAGGGAGCGGAGAGAGGAGCAGAGAGGAGCAGAGAGAAGAGCAGAGAGAAGAGCAGAGAGAGGAGCAGAGAGAGGAGCACAGAGGAGCAGAAAGAGGAGCAGAGAGAGGAGCAGAGAGAGGAGCAGAGGGGAGCAGAGAGAGGAGCAGAGAGGAGCAGAGAGGGGGAGCAGAGAGAGGAGCAGAGAGAGGAGCAGAGAGAGGAGCACAGAGGAGCAGAGAGAGGAGCAGAGAGAGGAGCAGAGAGAGGAGTAGAGAGAGGAGCAGAGGGAGCAGAGAGAGGAGCAGAGAGAGAGCAGAGAGAGGAGCACAGAGGAGCAGAGAGAGGAGCAGAGAGAGGAGCAGAGAGAGGAGTAGAGAGAGGAGCAGAGGGGAGCAGAGAGAGGAGCAGAGAGAGGGAGCAGAGAGAGGATCTCAGAGTGACGGCCAGAGGGATGACATCACCCTTCTCCTCTGTCTCTCCACTCCGCTCTACCGGGGCTGTGTTAGTCACACACGGTATCCAGTACATTTCCGTTAATACAGGAATCCTCTTTCTAACACACACACACAGACACACACACACAGGTCCTTCTTTCCTGTTCAGCCTTTAGCTCGAGAGGTTACTCCCCACGGCTCACAAATCACCTCGGCAACACTGGAGCCGTCACACGCCACACACAGACCCAATCAGCTCATCCATTACTGAAACACAGAGGGTAGAAGAATGGGAGGGAGGGGGAGGAGAATGGGGGGTCTATTTCCTTCTCCCCCCCCAACCCCCCCTGCACACCTCCCTCCATCATCTCCATTCCCGTCTGATAGCCACTGGACTCTGCTGGAGGTGTTTGTGCTGAGCCGTCACAATGTGTAAGTGTTGTTTATGGCCCGCAGTGTGGATGAGGGGGAGCTGTGTGTGTGTGTGTGTGTGTGTGAGACTGGGATGGATGGGTAGTGAATGTACAGTAGGCTATATGGAGAGGGGGGCAGGGTGTGGGGGGGGAGGGGGGGGGAGGGGGCGGGCAGCGCCTGAGGGCTTGTGAAGGACCCCCCCCCCCCCCACACACACACACACACACCCAGACAAGGCAGACAAAGGGGGTACGGAGAGAAAGTGGGTTACATACATTACTGGAGCGCGTCCATGCAGCATGTGCTACCCCCCCTCCACACACACACACACATCACCCCCATCGCCCTCTGGCTTAACCAGGACTGTATGACCTCTATGCACCCCCCCCCCTCCCCCCAAACAAATAACTTGCATGCATGTGCACCCTGCCCCACCCCCCCAACACATGCCCTCACTGCTGTCTTTCCCACGTCAGCACGGCCCCACCCTGCTCCCCCCAACTCCCTGTTCCCCCCCCCCCATCACACTGTACATCCTTCTACATTCTAACATTCTACAACCCTCCAGACACACACACACACTGTACATCGTTATACACTCCCCTCGATATCGCCTCTCATTCTCCACCCCCCCCCACAACACCACGGCTGAATGAACTCCCTTCCTCTCTCTCTCTCTCTCTCTCTCTCTCTCTCTCTATCTCTCTCTCTCCCCCTGCCTTTGTCACTCTCTCCTCCATCCCTCATTCTCTTTCTTTCTCCCTCTCTTGCTGTCTACCTCCTTCAATCCCTCCCTCCATCTCCTTTTCTCTTACCTCCCTGATTCTCCTCCCTCCCCTCTCTCCGTTTCTTCCTCCCTCCCTCTCTCCGTCTTTTCCTCCCTCCCTCCTTCTCTCTCCCTCCCCCCCTCTCTCTCCCTCTCTCCCTACATCATGTTCTCCCTCTCTCTCCTTCCCCCCTCTCTCTCCCTCTCTCCCTACACCATGTTCTCCCTCCCTCTCCCTCCCCTCCCCTCCTGGTGGTGTCTACAGTACCTTGTGGTGCTGCTGCTCTCAGCATGCTGGGTGGGATTGCCAAGGTTTGCATCATCCACACAAAGAGAAAGAGGGGTGAGAGGAGGAGAGAAGGGGTTTCTTTCCTCGCCACGGCAACAGAGGGGAGGGGGGTACAGGGAGGCAAAGCTGAGCTAATCCTGAATATGCTAAATAGGTATTTCAGGTCACACACACACACATCAAGGAGGTCGTACTAACACACATATAAACAGGGCCAATTGTTTGTTTTTTTTGTGTATTTTTTTCTTTGAAATATGCAAATAATTTGGCTGTTCCTCAAACAAATAAGACCGAATGAGACAAAGCCAGCCAGTGGCCAGTGATAGCCCGGATCAAAGCCCTGTGCTCCCAGAATCCAATGAGAAAGAGACCATTGATCAAAGTCATGATTTCATATGCAAGTACCCACTTAGCACTCTCATTGGCTGAACTGTTAGCCCTCCTCACACACACACACACACACACCCACACACACACACAGCAGAAGTGAGATCACCGTTTGCCAGCAGAAAGCACACTCTGCCTCGGAACAGCAACAGTGAACGCCAGAGCCCACAGGCAGACATGGCACACACACACAGGCGCTGGCTACAATAAATATTGACTTATAGGAGCTTGGTTGTGGGCGTCCCACTGTTCGGGGTTGCCATCCACACCTGGAGACATGAGTCTGCGACAGAAACAGCATGGTTTCCCGGCTGTGCATCACTTTGTACGGGGTGGGAACTGATTGACTCGCCGTAGGAAACCATTGAATAGTTTTGTTGTTCTAATAGCCTACAGACATGTAGGTATAGTTCAACAAGCATTATCCACCGAATATAGACGCGCTGGCACCATAACGTAAACAAACCTAACCCATAATGTAAATAAACTTGTGAAAACGTAAAAACAGCCAAACAGTTATATATGTTAAATTTAATTTACTCAAATGTATTTAAATGTGACAATATAGTAATATAGCCTATGTTGTTTTGGTTTACTGTATACCGAGTTATATGATCAAGTTCTATAATCAACACCGTTAATTGGCAATTATATTGATGTTTACAAAGTATCCCAATAATATGTATATCTGAATCTCACCTTCTCTCCTGTCTTTGCGTGAAGACCTTCTCGAACTTTAGCGAATGATCCTTCTCCCAGTTTCCTTCCGATAAGATAGTTCCCGACCCTCTTGGTGTGATAAAAGTTCCGGAGAATGTCCGCGGCAGGGCTGCCGAGGGACGCCGGAATGATGTTTTCATTCCCGGTAAGAGGATTCTTTCACCCCGTATAACCGGGGACTGTCTATCACCATGTCGCTGTCGGCGGCTGGCATGCTGCCTATGTCAAACTCCTTTCTGCTTTCACGGAATAAGAAGTTTGGTCACCGGCTACTGCCCTCACTGAAAGCTTGAATTCGGTCAGCTGTCTAAGTAACGGACATTTGAAGTAAGTCCTTTCTGCTGGTATCCTGCCCCTCTCTAATGATAAATACTTGACGGGGTAAACCGGAGGCTCGCGCCACCTGTTCATCCAGCATTAAGTAACTGCACTCAGCACTTTCCTTCAACGTCTGAGACAAGTTATATCAAAAAAGTGGAAATTAAGTGCATTGCTTGTAGGCTTTGAAATAGTAGTCTACAAACATCCAAAAATCCACTCTTGAAATATTTAATGAACGTTAAATATAACTGCTGTTGAGTTCACTATCCTTAAATCCTGTGAGAAGGAAACGAAAGTGTTGTAAGAGATAGCTCTGACAGCGGTTGTTCCCTACAGGTGGACCCAGATCGTCTGTTGCGTCTACAGCGTGCTGCTCGGTTTGAAGCGACTTTCCCGGTCGTCTCGAGGGGCGGTTCTTGTTTATGAGATGAAGCTCTGCCCTCAGTATCCAGGATGAGTTCTAATCCTATCAGCACCGGCGGCGGGAGCTATGCAAAATCAACTCAACTTCCCTGGGACCCAAACCACGCCCACAGACCACGCTGCGCTCCTCGCTCACGATCGTAACAAAGACCTCACCTCACGAGCGCTGCCTGGGTTGTTAAGAAGAACGTGTCTGTATAAGGTTGATGTTTATTGTCAGTGATTTTTGATCAAGTTGGCTGTAGACACAACTGACGATTGATTCGTTGGTTATGATCATTAGATTTGGTGCGTGTTGGCAGCGTGCCTCTTGAAGCCCGTATGAGAGGACCATTCGGCGCGTGGATGGAGCAGGGACAATGCAATCAGACACACACCTGTCAAATCTTACAGGCCAGCTTTAGGCTTTTATTAATTTGACAATATCTTTAGCCTGTTAATTTGTAGGTCAGTAACTCATGTGTTCACAGCGAAATCGGCAATTCACAGTTTTCACTCCTTACAACGGAGACATAAATGTATTCCAAATGCGTAAGGGTGGGCTGTTGCATCAGATTTGGGATGGGCCAGAAAGCAGTTAGGCTATTTACTTGGTTTTGTATATTTCGTTCCCATATTTTCATCAATATCGAAAATACATCATTCCTGTCAATACATAGGCCTAGTAATATTAACAGGAATGTCATGCCGTTTTCAATAACACCTCGTTTGACAGTGACATACATCAGTTTCAGGCTAGCCATTTCGGTTAATGTGTTTTAATGAAAGCATTCCAAACTGTTGCTTGACATTTAACCTTCCAACTGCGCTCGTGGAGAAAGAGAGAAAGTGTTGTTTTAAAGAGTCCTGCAACGAGATAAAGCATTTAAACTTGGGGGGCATCCAACATGCAATTCCACGCGTTTTATCTAATAAAAAGAGGGTGACAGTTCATAAGGCTGCAGGGTGAATGTAGGGTACTTATTGTGTTCATAAAAAGCCATGCTGTTCATTGAGCTATTGCTTTGTTTATTAGACCATGCGGTCTAGACATCGTCTTACGAGACCAGACATTCGACGGGGGGTGGGTGTTTGAAAATGACATTGTGACACCATCTATTGGTATTATTTAGCACTACAACACCTTTTAAACTCCAGTCCTTTTCTGTAGCCCGTCCAACAACACCTTAATATACTAATTACCTTATAATAACCTTAATAAACCACGAGACATAGACCTGCCGTCAGGGGACTTGACCTGCACGTAATTGCCCCTAACATAAGCGTTCTTCTTGCACTATATGTTGAATCTTATTTTTTATTGGTTTCACAATTTTAGCCAACATCACCATTTCGGAATTCCAATTTAGTATATATTACATATTAAGTGTAGCCTACTTTCGAATAATATGAGAAGCATGCATTTAACGTCATATGGTAGTCTCCCCATTCTGCTCTACTACCACAGGACACCATACATCTCTGAACTAAATGCGTTTTCAGGTTGAACTTGAGGGCAAAACCCAATACATAAACAGCATCGCCACCTTGTGGCCAAAAGAAGGAGCTGCATAAACTTTTCTCTGCATTTTATTTTGTTATTAGCACAAGAAAACAGTGAGTAGTTTTATAAACATCATAATAAAAACATTTCTATGACAGAAATATTCACAAACAAAACTTGGTGAGGTGTAACTTGCCCTCAAGCACCCTCTTAACTACTCCCTCATTCTCTCTCTCACACACACACACACCACATTATTTAACCGCACAAACCCATGTCACTTCCTCCTTTGCAGTAAATCGGAGTCGAAGCTCTCCATGTCGTTGCACACGCGTGGGCCTGGCTCGCGGCTCAGTTCATACGAGCAGGGCGTGTCAGGTCAGTCCTCCTCCTTCTCGATGTAGGCCTTAGTGGCCTCGCGGGCCACCTGCCTGGCCAGGTACCTCTCTCTGGCCGAGCCCACCGTCTGGTCACTGCTGCGCTTCGCAAACTTGTTCACTTTAGCCTCCTCCTCCTCCCTCTCTTTCCCTCCCTCCTCCCTCTCTTTCCCTCCCTCCTCCCCCGCGTCTCCCTCCGCTTTCTCTTTCTTGTCTTCCCCGACCGCCTCCTTCCCTGCTGGCTGTTCTGTCTCCTTCTCTCCCTCCTTCCTCTCTCTCTTCTCCTTCTCTCCTCCCTTGTCCTCGCTCTCTCCCTCCTTCCTCTCTCTCTTCTCCTTCTCTCCTCCCTTGTCCTCGCTCTCTCCCTCCTTCCTCTCTCTCTTCTCCTTCTCTCCTCCCTTGTCCACGCTCAAGTCCCTCCTCCTCTCCTTCTCCGTGTTCCTCCCCCTTTCCCTCTCCCTGTCCCTCGGGCTCCTGTCCCTCGGGCTCCTGTCCCTCGGGCTCCTGTCTCTCCTCCCGTGTCTCTCCTCCCTCTTCTTCTCCCTCCTCCCCCTCCCCTCGTCCCGGTCTCTCTCTCGATCCCTCGCCCTGTCCTTCTCCTCTCTCCGCCGGCCGTGCCTGTCGTCCTCTCTGTCTCTCTCCCGCTCCTTCCCCCGTTCTCTCTCTCTGTCCCGGTGGCTCTTCCTCTCCCTCTCTCGCCCCTTCTCCCTCTCTTCTCCGCTCCCCGACGAGGGAGACCTCTGTCTGTATTGGCGTTTGGAGTGGGCGGCGGCGCCCTGGGCGGGCTTGCTGAAGCCGGCCTTCTGGACAGGCCCTTCCTCGCTGTCGCTGTGGGAACCGGGGCCGTGGTCGCCGGAGGGGGGGGAGGGAGGGGCGGAGGGCTCCTCTTTGATCTGGACAGCTTGGGGAGTCGGATGCCTGTCGGAAAGAAAGAGAAGAACAGAAGATGGAAGGGGTGAGTCAGAGAGGAGGAGAGATATGAGAGGGAGACAAAGTTAACACCCATCGATGTATGTGATGTGTGTGTGTGTGTAACATGTGTGTGTGTGTGTGTAAGGAGGACTGACTTTTGCGACGAGCCGTCCGGGATGGCTTCTTCTCCTACAGTTTGGTTCAGCAGGTGTCTGTAGAAGCCACTCAGATCCTTCTGCTTCTTCACATCCAGAGCAGCTGGTCACACACACACAAACAGGTAACAGTATTAACGGAGATCCCCCTCCGCACACCCGTAACTCGCACAGACACGGCGAGTGCCTCAGTGTCTCACCCTCCATCTGAGCCAGCCTCTCCAGCCTCTACTCAGTGTCTCACCCTCCATCTGAGCCAGCCTCTTCTCCCTCTCCTCCTCCTCCTTCCTCTCCTGCAGCTTCTGCCGGTACGCCGACGTCACGTACGCCTCCTTGTCGGCAAACTTCTCCCCCTCCGCCTCCCTCTCCTTCTGGATCTTCCTCTCGTCCCTGCGCTCCTGCTCCTTCTTCCTCTCCTCCACCGCCCGGATCAGCTGGTTTATGTACTTGGGCTATGGACAGAGAGACATCAGAGAGACACGGGGAGAGAGGGGATGGAGGGATGACACGGTGAAAGAGATAAAGGAGGGTGAGAAGAGGTCAAAAGAGATGTGTGTGTAAGTGTGTAAGTGTGTGTAAGTGTGTGCGTGTAAGTGTGTATGTGTGTGTGTGTGTGTTGGCTCAGGGTCTCTCCAGTACCTTCTTGTCTGCTCCTCCCAGAATTTTCTTGCTGCTTTCCAGTCTTTGTTTCTGCATGTCTTCATACACCCCGTCATAGTCGTACACGGTGCTGTCCTGCTCCAACGCTTTGTGCATCTCCAGACGAGTCTGCACACACACGCACACACACACACAAGAAGGTGTTAGTCTAGCAGTCATTGAGCACAACTGTCTAGTTTCTACCAGTAATCCAGGTCCTGACCTCCCTAAAAAAAAAACAGCATCATTCTAATGTCACCGTCATCGACCGATACACGATGCACCACCCCTCCATTCTGGAGTCTTTTCTTCTTCTCTCACCTGCTTCATCATTTTCTTCTTCGCTGCTTCCTTCAGCAGACTCTCCCCCACCGTAGTCTGGAGAGAAGAAGAGTTTTGCAAGACAAAACAGATTCCTGTCAATGAGTTGGCCCGATTGGCCGCATGCACTAAATACGGTTGTAATGAATATTCGAACTGGCTTCAAAGTAAACCATACACCTACTTCCTCATCTGAATCATCGCCAAAGATAGAAGGTCTTGGGATGGCAGCTGTTTTTGATGCCCCCTTCTGGGATAAAATCAGCCCATACCTAGGAAGACAGCGCATCTTGAGAATTACTGTTGACGTTTGATTTAGCGCCAAAGACCACAGCCCTTTCCTATTATACTAAATTTGGAGCCTGCTTAACCTTTCGATTATTTAGATTATGTGGCCAATATACTGTAGCTAGTAAGATACCTAACTAGCAAAGGCAATCCTATCTTGGCACGCTAAAGACAAGTAACGTAAGGTCTACGTGATAAGTCAAGTCTCTAGTACATATTGGCATTCACCGTTCCGCAAGTACATCTACTTACACTGCCTGTTGAGTTAAACTAGTGAAGTAGCTAGCTAACTTTAAGTCTGCATGTAGCTCTAGTCTAAAGCTAGCTCGGCTAGCTATCTACCTCGGCAAAGAGTAAACATAGGCTAGCTGCCGGTGAGATGCAGCGTCGTGGTCGTAAATAGTTGGGCAAACACAACAACACACTTGTGATAAAAGCCAAAACAGATAAGCGTTCACAGAGAAACAACATTTACTTATCTAGCTAGCTACTTACTGTTTCCCAGGGACCGCCATCTTGCTTGAATGAACTGTGACCTGTCACGTTAGATTCGTTAATAGCAGAGCTAACATTAATTTGATTCGGGAAACAAATCGTCAGACCCCATAATAAATTCCAATATTAAGTATTCAACGCCAAAATTTTAAACATTATGTCACTGATTTGCTACCATTGTCTTCTTCAAATCTTGATAGTCACTAATGTAACTAAAACGAACAATGGAAATCTACCACTAGGTGGCGACATTGTACTGGAAAAGGCTTTAATAATCCTAAAACGGATTTCCTTTTCTCATCTGGGAATTCAACCCCCTGCTTCGCTGTAGGGAAGAACCCACTGGAATTTGACGCTATCATGCAGCCGTAGACATGAATTAATAGTCATTGTTGGACTTTGGTCTGTCCAACCAGTTTTATTACTGCAATGGTTAATAAATACGACAGTCCTCTGCCGCACACTATCATTCGACTCTTTTTACCTTATTTGCTCAGTTTTCTTCTCAAATCAGATCAGAGAGCTCATAGTTCACCTGTGATTAAAGCTGCAGATTTGGACCCGTGTTGTCTTCTCTATGTTACTCGTAATCCAAACACCATTATCCCTGTCGTAATCTCAATCTCATCTCGTCTACCCTCACTGCTAATCCCCTGAGTCAGAGATAGAGACTGGTTCTGTCCGTATGAAGGGATGGAGACGGGGGGGGGGGGGGGGGGGGGGGGGTGATTGGGACACAAATAGACGGAATGACAAGGATACAAGGATGTTTGCCTCCTGTTATGTCCAGTGGCATTTGTGTTGTGTTGGTTGTATCGTCGTAGGTTGCTAAGCAGTTTGTGTGTGTGTGTTTGTGAGTGAGTGAGTGAGAGAGAGAGAGAGAGAGAGAGAGAGAGAGGGAGAGATGGGGAGAGAGTGTTCATGAAAAACAGCGAGTCATTGCTACTGAAATATGACACTCCAGTGTGTGTGTGTGTATGTGTTCATTTACAGTCCATAGTGTAGGCTATACAAGTATCCGCACGAAAAGGGACACTCAATTATTTGCAATAGTGTCCTCTTTGGTTGCTTAATAGGTAGGCCTATCTATGCGTCAGTTTAATCACTCACTGAAAAAAGCAAATATATAAAACGGCCTTTAATGACACCTGGCAGCGCCACTGAAGGAAATGTAAGAACTGAAGTGGAAACGTCACGTTTAAAAAGAAATAACATTTCCAAAAACATACATAGGCTACAACATTTCGAGAAATACAAACTGTTTCACAAAAAAAATTCTATAACCAATTAAAATATGAGATACATGTTCAAATCAAGTAGCCTAATATATTCGAACAGAGAAAGGTCCATATAAAAACTAAGAAATGTATTTATTTGTAAATATCCATAGTTCTGATCCATAGCTTTACGACTTGAAATTCCTTGTAAGGTTTCCAAATATATCCTTATGTCAGCCTTGAAAAGCGGAAATGGCACGTGAGGAATGATGATGATGGATGATGACACCCTTCCGTCCATTCTGACGTGTTTGTGCAGTAGAAGGTGTTGCAAGTTTGGGATCTATGTACATTTCCTGCAGGGCAGTGAGTGGTTAAAGTATGGTTACGCACAGGCTCAGACAGGCAGTCTGAACAGTTTGAAACACATTCTCCCAGTCACAAATATGCTCGCTACGAACCGAAATCATGAGTCACACAAGAATTAAAAAAGTGTAAAATGACGTCATTCTTATTCCCAAAAAGGGTGATTTATTCACTGCTAATTTATATCTTCCATGCATGTATATTTTACTTTTTCTCCCATCATGAAATAATACATTGTAGTGAATCAATTCTTAATCCTATTCGAATCGAAACAAAGAAACAGTGACTTCAGGGAGTTGACTGAAAGCAGTTTTAATTGTTTCTTACCAGCGCAGACGGGGTTAATCCAAATTGACAGATTGCGGTTGTTGCGCAGGCGCACAACGTCCGTACCGAGGAAACAGCCGGGGAGTATCAGACTGGCTGCGGGAGAGACCAGCCCGGTTCAGCTGTTTTGTCCAGAAACAATAATGACCGTCTCGCCGTTGTCGCTTTCTCTCAGGTATCCTTTTCCCGGTCGCTGAATGGCGCTGGTTACCGTACAGCGTTCGCCGACCCCGAGCACATCCTCCAGTCCCTGCGTTTCGGTAAGCACCGCTGTTCTCCCCCAACCCCGAATCTATCTCGAAGGTTTGGGTTGATTTCCGCCGTTTTTGCCGACTGTCCATAAGTGCCTTGCCTTTGTACTTGTGCGCATGCGTATAATGTATTTTCATTTTGAATACAGTAGGTTACAAGGTTCCAATATTAACCAGAACTGTTACATTGTTACTGTAAGGTTTCGCAAGCATTTGTAGCAATCGTGCTCTGCACGTACGTTGCAGCTAGATCAGACGGGATCAAAGGTTGAAATCAACACGATTATTTTATTTTTGTCATTCCTGAATATACCTGATTTGACTTCGTTGCGCCTCAGTTAAATAAATGACACACTTTTGAAATATGTGACACACTAGCCAGTCCGGACATATTCTATTCAGTCCCTTGGTCTGGCCCAGTGTAGGTAACATATTAACACATTTAATCTTTATGGGTCTTCAAACTGCCGTGCTCTGAGCAGGCTAGAACGCCATGCAAAATTGTTGTAGCTAATCGTTCAAAAACGTTTGGAACAATTTCTTGGTGTCCCCGATCAGCATTTCATTTTGTAGTCTCGACAAGAAGCCACCTTTCCTGCTCTTCCGCTTGTAATGAGTGCCTTGTGCCCCCTCATGACACGAATGAATGCTGTTAGGTTATATACTAATGCCTTTTGGGGGGGGTTTGTTCCGTTGGCTAAACTACATCGCAGCTAGATAGAACCGCCGACCAATTGGCGGTTCACCGTTTTGCAACATATCAGGGAAGACAGATAATAATACGTTCCTCTTACAGTAGAGGTGGTTTGGTGTATCTTTCGCTATTGTGTTTCTGCATGTCTGCATGCTTACACACTTCCTGTGTCGGTCTTGGGGACTGTGGTCTCTGTGTGTTGTCATGAGCTCGTCAACTATATGCTGGCTGTAATGTGTCAGTTTGCCTTTTTTGTAGGTTTTTCAAGTTTACTTATGGTTTGCTTCATCGGTTCAAATGCCAAATCTAGCAGGTTCAGGCACCTTCCAGGCTTCACGTGAGCCTATAGCTCATTTAGGATCTTTAGAGATTTAGGCCTCTGTACTTCAGACGACAAGAGAATGTCTAGGACACTGACCCTCCCTATAAAATCATTTAGGAGGCAAAACCTGATCATAGATCAGACTCGGATACTGTTCACTTTCTTAGTTTCAACTTTAATATCATTCAGTGCTAATTAGCCTTAGCTTAATTCTACGCTGTAAACACGTCAACAGGTGGATGTCCCATAAGAACGGTTACGACAGTCCAAAGCCCCAGGTGCTGGGTCAGGTCCGCTCTGCAGACTATAGTGTCATAACTAGTTGTTTTGAGGGCGAGTTCCTCAAAGGCATCACAAAAATGCCGGCTAGCTTCCTCCGCTTATGCACACCTGCACCAGATCACCCCCTAGGGTCGCATGTGCATCCGACGTCATCTGGTAGGTCGGTGTAGAAACGGACTCATAGCATACCACATCCGTGTGTTTTACTGCATGTTTACACGGAGACGACAACGGTGTCGTAAAAACAAAACAAAAAAAACTTGCACTTTGAAACCTGTTTTCAGGCCCCCCCCCCCAAAACGCCTTTGTGGTGTTAACGAGCAGCCCTTTTATTTGAAAAGTTGTTGTGTAAACTGCCCCTTAGAGCATGTTGAAGAGCATGTTGGGAGTCAGGTGGCTGAGCGGTGAGGGAATCGGGCTAGTAATCTAAAGGTTGCCAGTTTGATTCCCGGTCGTGCAAAATAACGTTGTGTCCTTGGGCTAAGGCACTTCACCCTACTTGCCTCGGGGAGAATGTCCCTGTACTTACTGTAAGTCGCTCTGGATAAGAGCGTCTGCTAAAATGACTAAATGTAAATGTAGAAGCATTGTGGCTTTTGAGCTGACACTCTCTGGATGATGACCACAGGAGGGGGTGAGGAAGGGGGGGAGGTTGTGTTAACCCAAAGCAACTTGCCTGAACTAGAAACCTGTTTAGGAAGTCAGTGACATTCATGTCAGAGATCACAAGAGTCTAGAACGCTCTGTAGAATCCAGACAGCGATTAGTGTGCGTGCACACATGTGTTTGTGAGCACGTGTGTCTTGGTGTCATGTGGTGTGTGTGCGTGTGTGTGTGCGCAGTGTCTCATGAGTTGCTGCTGCCCCCCGCCCCCCCATCTTCTCTGGAACCTTGTGGTGAACCTGTCCATGGTGTGTGTGTGTGTGAGCTGGACAATGGAGGCCTTTGATAGCTACACACTCTCTCTCTCTCTCTCTCTCTCTCTCTCTCTCTCTCTCTCTCTCTCTCTCTCTCTCTCTCTCTCTCTCTCTCTCTCTCTCTCTTGCCCTCTCTCTCTCTCTCTTGCCCTCTCTCTCTCTCTCACACGTCTTGCCCCCTCTCTGCTGTCCCGTCCTGCTCAGGCCTAGTGTGTGTGTGTGTGCAGTGGTGTGTGTGTGTGTGTGTGTGTGTGTGTGCAGTGGTGTGTGTGTGTGTGTGTGTGCCAACACATTTCCATGAACTCTGGAAAACATCCCCACTGGTATTTGCATTTGTGTAAATCTTTCCACCTGAGGAATCTGTGTTCCTGCTCATCACCTAACCGGAAAACAAATTCAAATCAGTGCTCAGCGCTCACTTATGAAAACAGCTTTCTGATTGAACTACCCACTTACCCATTATGCACCAGGGCAGTGTTTTGTAGGTCTCCCCCAGTACCCGGTAGGACCAGGGATATAGACCTGACGCAAGGTCTAAGACTTAGCATAGCCTTTCTACTGTTACAGTACTGAGTTCAGTTGCAGATTGGGCACTAGCATGCAGACTAAGCTTCGACACAAATGGTGGTCTTGGCCGTTTTTGTGTTTTTACCCATAAATCTAATTTTATAAACATATTTGGAGAGGTTGTGTGTGTGTGTGTGTGTCAGTGGGAGCATGTTTTTCTCGTGGGCCGCACCTTAAAAGCAGGCTGAGGTCATTTTCCTGGAGAGGACGAGCGTACTGAGTTTAGGGTGGACTGGCCTCTCTCTCTCCCCCCCCCCCCCCCCCCCCCTCTCTCTCTCTCTCTCTCTCTCTCTCTCTCTCTCTCTCCCCTCCTCCCCCTCTCTCTCCTCCTCTCTCTCCCTCCCTGTCTCTCTCTCCACTGCTAATGTGGTTAGGGCCTTCACTAAGCCCTCCATGCAGCCTCTATCACATGATGCTACAACGTGTGTGTGTGAGAGAGAGAGAGAGAGAGAGAGCGTGTGTGTGCACATGCTTCAGTTTGCACACGGTCTTGCATTTCTGTTCAATGCTACATTTTAATAGACATGTAATGGTTGCTGTCTCTCTTGTTCCAGGAGTCTGGTAGTGGAGAGGATGACCGACGATCTCAACCAAGAAGGTAGGCAAATCACTCCCTTCCTCTCTTTCACCCCCTGTAATCATCCCTTTCGTGACATCACTGAAAACTCCTCGGCCATTATGACGTCACAATACGCATCCCCAACAGTGACATCAGCTCCTTCCAGTGTTTCCTTCCTGTGCCTATTGTGACACTGAAAACAGCCCCAGGGCCATTGTGACGTCACAGCAACGTGCTCTCTCTATCTCTCTCTCTCCCCTCCTCTCTCTCTCTCTCCCCCCCCCCTCTCTCTCCCCATGCTGGGAAGTGAGAGAGTCAACTGGAGAGCTGGTTTCTCCAGTTTTGGTCAACCAGAACTTCAAACCCTTTCATCCCAGCAATCTGACTGTGCTTCCTGCTACAGCATGCGGTTGTTTGTTTTGTTTTAGATGGAAGTCATCAAATCAAATCAAATTGATTTGTATAGCCCTTTTTACACGCAAGCATGTCACAGAGGGCTTCACATACGCCCATAGAACTGCCCCTCAACCAACCTAAACCCTCAAGGAAGTCATGTTGAATTTGGCGGTGCCAAATGTTACAGGTGTCACTCATCGTGTTGCTGTTCTGTGTCCTGGAACTCACAGCCAGCCTTCCAGAAAACACGCTTTTAGCTGCCCAGTCGGTGGGGCGAGTGGAATCGATTCAGTACTAACTTCAGGGGGTCAGATGGCTGAGTGGTTAGGGAATCGGGCTATTAATCAGAAGGATGCCGGTTCGATTCAGGCTGTGCAAAATGACGTTGTGTCCTTGGGCAAGGCAATTCACCCTACTTGCCTCGGGGGAATGTCCCTGTACTTACAGTAAGTCGCTCTGGATAAGAGCGTCTGATAAATGACTAAATGTAAATGTAAACTTGGATCTCCTGCAGGGGATTGGGCTGTGTGCCGGTGCAGCTCCACGGCCATCCACCAGGGGGCAGCAGCACAGAGGAGAGTGGGGTGGATTTGGGTCAGGGGAGTTCGAGAGCAGACCCTGTATCTGTTTAGCTCACATGACAAAGAGTTTTGCGTCAGAGTTTGGTCAGTGGAGCTCCACTGTTGCTTGGAGAGACAGAGAGAGAGAGACCAGTCCTGTTGCTTGGAGAGACAGAGAGAGAGACCAGTCTGTATTTGTGCAGCTGGGAGTGAAATCTATATTCACATCGCTGGGCCAAGCGTGTGTGTGTGTGTAGGTGTGTGTGTGTGTGTAGGTGTGTGTGTGTGTGTGTGTGTAGGTGTGTGTGTGTGTGTAGGTGTGTGTGTGTGTGCACAGGCCTAAAACACCAGTGGAGATGTTGCTGTTCGTATCGAACACGGAGAAAGAGGTTATCAACCTTTGTGTCCGTGACGGCTGCTTTAACTGTTTTAGACTCGTGAAAGATGATGTTTCGTTTTTCAGACGAGCCGATTCGATCCTGTTCCTCTGATCCCCTCGTAGATCATAAGCATAGTTGTTCACGACATGTCACCCACATCAGACGTGCCTACATGTGTATTTCAGGGGGGGGGTGGGGGGGGGGGGGGTATATACTCGTACACAGACCCTGTGCAACACAAGGAAGTAAAGAACGATGCCAAACAGCAAACACGCTTGAACAGTAAACAGTCCTGCTGCCGGGCAGGCTGTGTTATACTTCCTGCTGGGTGTGTGTTTGTCCTCACGATGGGCACCGTTTGTTGTTCTCTTGGAAGGTTTCTTTTAAGAACTTGGTATGGGGTTGATGGGGGCTGGGGGGGGGCTAGTGGAGGGAGCTGGGGGGCTGGTGGACAGGGTGGAGGGGGCTGGTGGACAGGGTGGAGGGGGCTGGTGGCAGGCAGAGTGGTGAACACCTCCCTTCAGACTACAGCTCAGAGAAACACCACCACACCTCCACACATGGAGGTTGCACACCTTTGGCTCCAGTTGCGGTGTGTGTGTGTGTGTGTGCGTGTGTGTGTGCGTGCGGAAATCAACAACAACACGTTTCCTGGAGAGGCTGTTCCCGGGAGTTTCTTGGAGAGACGTAAAAGGTCCCCCAGGTCATGTGACCCCCACATCTCCCCTGCTGCCCTGCCTGGCAGCTGCTGAACCCTCCCTCGTCTCCCAGAGCAGTCTGCTCAGACAGGCACCTTGAACCAAAGCCCTGCGGAAACCATATTCCTCTGTATTATTTAATTTTTCGACCTTTTGCCACATTTCAGGCTTCAAACAAAAATGTCAGTCTCTCGATGTGCGCAACTGATAGAGACATACCCCAAGCGACTTACAGCTGTAATCGCAGCAAAAGGTGGCGCTACATAGTATTAAGTTAAGGGGGCCGAATAATTTAGCACGCCCAATTTTGCAGTTTTGGATTTTTTGAAATATCCAATAAATTTTGTTCCACTTCATGAATGTGTCCCACTTATTGTTGATTTTTCATAAAAAAATAAATTTTTATATCTTTGTTTGAAGCCTGAAATGTGGCAAAAGGTCGAAAAATTCAAGGGGGCCGAATACTTTTGCAAGGCACTGTAACTCCCACTAGCTTGTGTAAACTTCTGAGCCGCACCCTCGCCCGGGTGTGTGCACATCGGCTGAACCTGTGTGTTTGTCGAGAGACTGATATGGTGATACAGAGTGGGATCGCGACGCCCTCGCGTGATTGGCCCACGCCTCCTCTGACATCGCGCCACTGTTGCGAGCGGCTGACAGGCGCTAATAAAAAAAACGCTAATAAATATATTTGATGTGCTGGATGGGTCCGCTGGGAGACAAGCATCGAGCAGGTGTGTGTTTGTGTTCATAATAATCATTACGTGGGCGGGATATTTCTCTCTCTCACTTCCCAGAATTTTCCACTGTGTGTGTGTGTTAGTGTGTGTGTGTGTGACTTAGACTGAGGCAATACACAATTTCACACAATGTTAATCATTACCTGAGTAAGAGCTTGATTACACACACTCACACACACAGACAGAAACAGAAGCAGAGCAGGGAATTCCCCAGTGTTACGTCATGTTACCGTATCAGACACACCTCACCCTCCAGTCCTCGTCTCGTACCGACCTGATCTCTCCCCTGCTCGTTCTGACTTTCATCTCGGTGATACAGCTGTGGAAGAACTTAGCTGAGGAACACGGGTGAAACCCCGGCTTCCTGTCTTCCCGCATGGAGCTTTATGGATTCAGGAAGTCTCAGAGTGAAACTACCTCCATTGTTTTCACCTCCAGTGTCCGAAATGGAACCAGATTGGGATATGGGATGTTGTAAAAGATACCTCGCCGCCCCGCCCCACCCCGCCCCGCCGCCTTCAACATTGTTTTTACGCTAAGCTACAGTGATTGTTCTTATCCAGGCATTGTGGAAAAACACTTTTTTTCCACAATGCTACACATGATCACACACACTTACACACACACACACCACAGTTTACCCTTGACTCTGCCACTGGGGGAGGTGGCCATGTTGATGACATGTTGACGTCATCACACCTGTCACAGTGGGCAGGCTAGGGAGACAGGGGTGGGGGGGGGAGTGACATCAGCAACTCTACAGAGACTAGTGACGTGTTCAGCTGCAGAGAATGGCAGTCTGTCTGCCTGTCTGTCTCTCTGTCTGTCTCGTCTGTCTGTCTCTCTGTCTGCCTGTCTCTCTGTCTGTCCGCCTGTCTCTCTGTCTATTTCTCTGTCTGTCTGTCTGCCTGTCTGTCTCTCTGTCTGTCTCGTATGTCTGTCTCTCTGTCTGCCTGTCTGTCTGTCCGCCTGTCTCTCTGTCTGTCTCTCTGTCTATCTCTGTCTGTCTGTCTGTGTGGGCAAAGTGAACCAATAAGGTTTACAGCCCCAGATAGAAACAGAGGGTGACCAGCGAGGAAGGAGAGGAAGAGGACTGCCATGGCAACAGAGAGAGGAGGAAGGAAGCTTGTGACCGGGGTGCGTCTCAGACACCTGGGATCACTTAGCAACCATCGTTTGCTCCCCAGCCCGGCAACAGTTACCCAGGGGCTGTATGAGGCTCCTCTCTGTACAGTGTATCAAATCAAATCAAATGTATTTGTATAGCCCTTTTTACACGCAAGCATGTCACAGAGGGCTTCACATATGCCCATAGAACTGCCCCTCAACCAACCTAAACCCTCAACCCTATCCAGTTCACCTTCCCTTTTGGGAGGAGCTAAACCACACATGCTCAGATCCAATTCCATTAAGTGTGTGTGTATGTGCCTGTATGTTGGCGCACGTGTGTGTGTGTGTGTTACCGTCCACTTACAGATATGTGCTAAACCCATCTGTTTAATCAAGATGGCTACCCTTCAGAGAGCAGAAAGAGAATCTGTTTAGCTACTCAAACACACACCTCACTGACTGTGACTGAGAAGGTCAAAGACACACACACACACTCACACACACACACACACACACACAGAGACGCGGAAACCCAGGTCGTCATGGATGTTGTTGTTTTGTTGGTGATGCAAAATAACACCAGCTGACAATATGCGAGTGAAATTATATTCCAAAACATGCGTCTGTGTGATTGATTGCGGCCCATACGGTGCAGCTAGTAACCCGGGTCTAGTGTCCCGTTAGATTTCTCAATCATTTTTCCGTGTTTACGCTGTTGCCACGCCGTAATTGGAGACTGCCACAACACATAGGTGTCAAGTGTCCCTGGTTCTCTGTATGTCTCCCGAATAAACCGGTCTGAGACGAGCTCGCTCGCTATTAACTCCCGGTTCAGTCTACGAAGGGGCATTGTCTAATCTGACCTCCGACCAGCCTTTACGAGCAACCGCTCTCCTCCCGGAGCACGTGAGCGCAGACTCCGCCTCCTGCCTATACTTATACGCAATCTCCCTGCAGGTGGGAAACCTAACACACACACACACACTGGATATCGCTCTCTGACGAGTGCAGGGATACAAAATCGGAGGGAAGAAAAGTATTTTTATGTTTTTTTTTATTGAGGACTAATATAATTGATGACTGCTGGTGGTGAACAATTGTTCCTAGTTATCCCGTCAAATAGTTCGCGCTGTTCCTTCGGTCGTTGTGTTGGCAGTGCGGCAGTTCTTGTTCACGGATAAACACATGGTAAACAGGCAGGGGATTGAAGCTGGAGAAAGCCCCCGCGCGGAACCGCTAGTCTACCAGCTCCCGTTTCACGTGCCGGACAAGAGCAGCTATGACACCGGGGGTTGTGGCTCCGTCACGGACATCTTCATCCCGGTGCTTCTGCGCCTACTGCGGAGCGAAGACGCGTTACTTTACGGGGAAGCCCATGATATTGCAACGGAAGATAGACCGACTGTAAGTGTCGTGAAATGTCTCAGAAACAAGAACCATGTCTCATGCTACTGTCTCATCTCCCCCTCCTCTCCCTCTCCCCCTCCTCTCTTTCTCTTTCTCCCCCTCCTCTTCCTCTCCCTCTCCCCCTCCTCTCCCTCTCCTCCTTTCCCGCTCCCCCCTCTCCTACTCCTTCCTCTCCCCCCCCCTCCCTCCATCAGTGATGGGTCGTTGTTAAGGGATTGTTGACTTTTGAACAACCCAGATGGAATATGTCAGAATGCTTCCCCTCAGAGAGGACCGAGAAAGATGCCCAATGTTTTGTTTATTGAGGAAGTACAGGGACTTGTGTGTGTGTGTGTGCGTGCGGGCGGGCGGACGCTGGCTGGATTCCATGAGACGGTTCAACTTTATTATATGTCTGACTCACGCGCACACACAGACACACACAGACACACACACACAGACTCCAGCACTGTCTTTAAATCAAAATCTCTCTCTCTCTCTCTCTCTCTCTCTCTGTCTGGCCCTCTCTCTCTCTCTCTCTGCCTGGACCCCCCTCTCTCTCTCTCTCTCTCGCCCCCTCTTTTCCATATCTGAAGGTGACAGAATGTCGCCCTCTCCCCTCACCCAGCCCTGTGCTCTCATAAGGCCTTCCTCGAAGCCTGGGCCTATATTTATCTCCATCCCCCAGCTCAGAGTGGCTAATATGGGCAGGAGCAGTCAGGGGTCACTGATGGTGTGTGGGTGTATGTCTATCAGACACTAAGCTCTCTCTTTCTCTTTCCTTCTCTCTCGTTCTCGCCCCCCCCACCGTGACTCCCCCCCCCCCCCCCACCGTGACCCCCCCCCCCCCCCCCCCCCCACCACCGTGACTCCCCCCCGCCCCCTGAAGTCATTTTATGACCGTGTCCAGTACAGTTAAGCTACCACATCATTTGAACCAGCTGTGTGTGTGTGTCTTCGGAAGCCGTTGCTAATGCGCTTTGTTCTTGCGCGCATGTTAGATGATGTTCACTGTTGTGACAGATAACATAGCTTGATTAAGAAGCTCTACAGCTCATGGAATATGGAACACAGCGGAACCCGGGGTAGAACATTCCGGAACATTCAGAGCGTTGCTCGTCGAGGGAGTGAAGCTGTCAGGGTGGTGGTGGTGGTGGTGGGGGGGGTTCAGGCTGTGGGTTTCCCTGTGTGTTGTGAAGCCGCCCCACTCTGAAGGGCTGTGGGGTGGGGATCATGGTTAGGTGGCTGTGCTGTAGTCTCACTGTAACCACCTTCATATACCTGGGTTTCCCCCCTCTGCTGAGGGCAGCAGAAATAAACCTGACTCGCCCCTCTCTCTGTCTCTCTCTCTCTGTCTCTCTCTCTCTGTCTCTCGCTCTCTGTCTCTCGCTCTCTGTCTCTCTCTCTCGCTCTGTGTCTCTCTCTGTGTCTCTCTCTCTCTCTCTCTCTCTCTCTCTCTCTCTCTCTCTCTCTCTCTCTCTCTCTCTCTCTCTCTCTCTCTCTCTCTCTCATCATAGGGTCTAAACAGGTGTGTGTGTCTCCACTGCTCAGCTGTATGACTCGCCCCCCTCTCTCTCTCTCTCTTCCTCCTCAGCATCAGCGAGAGCTTCCTGACAGTCCGAGGCGCCGCCCTCTTCCTGCCTCGGGGAAATGGCTCCTCCCCTTCCTCCGCCTCTCGCTTCGCCCAGCTGCGCAGCAAACATGCAGGTAAACAAGTCGACAGGTAAACATGTAAACACAGCCATAGCATAGAGACAGAGTTATTTGATCCAGGTGAAAGCTCGGCATCTAACTACTCTGATCTCTGACGATACACACATGGCCTGACACACACACACCTCCACACACACACACACACCTCCACACACACACACCTCCACACACACACACCTCCACACACCTCCACACACACACACCTCCACACACACCCTCACAGATGGTCAACTCCGTGTCTTCTTCCTCCAAACAGGAGACCTCCAGCAACACCTGCAGACCATGTTTACTGTCCTGCGATCAGAGGACAACATCAAGCTGGTGAGATCACGTTCACACTGTCTCTCTCTCTCTCCTTCATACACACTCTCCCTCACATACACACACACACACTCCCTGTCGCACACTCCTTGTCGCACACACTCCTTTTCACACACACACCCACCCACACACTCTCCCTCTCTCTGCCCTGCCCCCCCCCCCCCCCCCCCCCACCAGGCAGTGCGTCTGGAGAGCTCCCAGCCCCAGAGCACTCGCTACATGGTTGTGGTCGCCACTAACGGCCGTCAGGACACGGAGGAGAGCCTGGTACTGGGCATGGACTTCAGCGTCACCGACAGGTGGGGGGGGTCGTCATTGTACCGTGTGAGACATGAATACTGTCTCAGTTAGGGGAAATAGTATTTTATTTTTCATGACGTTAACTGTGTGTGTGTGTGTGTGTTTCCTGTAGCTCCTGCTCTGTGGGTCTGGTTTTACCTCTGTGGAGTGACACACTGATCCATCTGGATGGAGACGGGTAAGCGTTACACACACACACACACACACACACACACACACCAGGCTGAACCACAAGATACATGACCTGGGGGAGATTAGAGGGGAGAGCCCTTGTGACTGATCTATGTACTTTTCTGACCTCTCTCTTTCTCTCTCTCTCAGGGGGTTCAGTGTGTCCACTGATAGCAGGATCCATGTGTTCAAGCCTGTCTCTGTTCAGGCCATGTGGTGAGTGCCCTGCGTTCTGTTCATCAACATCACTGTCGGTATTTCAACAGCAGTCAAGTGTGAATTTGGATTGATCGTGTTCTCGTTTCGTCCTCTCCTCCTTTTTCTCCCCTCCTATCCCTCTCTCCCCTCCTCTCTTATCCCTCCTCTCCTATCCCTCCCCTCCTCTCTTATCCCTCCCTCCCCTCCTCTCCTATCCCTCCCCTCCTCTTATCCCTCCCTCCCCTCCTCTCCTATCCCTCCCTCCCCTCCTCTCCTATCCCTCCCCTCCTCTCCTATCCCTCCCCTCCTCTCTTATCCCTCCCCTCCTCTCTTATCCCTCCCTCCCCTCCTCTCCTATCCCTCCCCTCCTCTCTTATCCCTCCCCTCCTCTCTTATCCCTCCCTCCCCTCCTCTCCTATCCCTCCCTCCCCTCCTATCCCTCCCTCCCCTCCTCTCCTATCCCTCCCCTCCTCTCCTATCCCCTCCCCTCCTCTCCCCTCTCTCCCCCCTCCAGGTCGGCCCTCCAGTCCCTCCACAAGGCGTGTGAGGTGGGCCCGTTGTCATAACTACTTCCCCGGCAGCCTGTTCCTGACCTGGGTGAGCTACTACCAGAGCCTGGTGTGCTCTGACCAGACCCACATCAACGAGTGGAACGTCATGCAGGACGTGCAGTCCCACCGCGCCGACTCCCCCGTGCTCTTCTCCGACGTGTGAGTGTGTGTGTGTGTGTGTGCGTTTCGTCTGACGGGGGGAAGGTGTCAACTCTCCCGCTGGGAACGGGAGTGGTGTGGTTGCCACGACGCTGACTCTTGTCTGGGTGTGTGTTGCCAGGCCGACGGAGGGAGCGAGAACGGAGAGGTTGATCAGGACCAGGCTGAGAGAGATCATGATGCAGAAAGACCTGGAGAACGTCACCAGCAAAGAGGTGTGTGTGTGTGTGTGATAGGCACTGTGTGAACTGCCATGTGTCTTCAGTCATCCTGTGTAGACCTGCGCATCTAACTTCTCTGTGTGTGTGTGTGTGTGTGTGTGTGTGTGTGTTTGTCAGATCCGTACAGAGCTGGAGGAGCACATGGTTTGTAACCTGCGGGAGTTCAAGGAGTTCATCGACAACGAGATGATCGTCATCCTGGGCCAGATGGACAGTCCTACTGAGATCTTCGACCATGTGTACCTGGTGGGTCTCTCTCTCTCACACACACACACACACACACTCACTGCTCTGTCTAGGTGTCTGAGAGTTTTGAACCAGAGTGTGTGTGTTTCTGCCCAGGGCTCAGAGTGGAACGCGTCCAATCTGGAGGAAGCTGCAGAACAGCGGGTAAGGTCTCCTGAAGCAACTCCAACTCCATGATGCACTGCACACCCTATTCTCCACAGCGAGACGATACCTGCTGTGAATGCACACCATAATGATCACCACTCCTCCACTTTCGTAATGGTCTTCCCTTTCTCTCTCCGTGTCTCGCTCGCTCGCTCTCTCTCCCTCCATCCCTCCATCCTCTCCCCAGGGTTCAGTACATCCTGAATGTGACGAGGGAGATTGATAATTTCTTCCCGGGTGTGTTTGAGTACCACAACATCCGCGTGTATGATGAGGAGGCAACAGACCTGCTGGCCTACTGGAACGACACCTACAAGTTCATCACAGGGCCAAGTAAGTGCTGACCGACTCACCAGCTCTTCCTTGTTATACCATCTCATCCCTTACTCACTAACACCCTCTCTCCCTCCCTCTCTCTCTCCCCCCGGTCCAGGAAGGCGGGGGGCGAGGTGTCTGGTCCACTGTAAGATGGGCGTGAGCCGCTCAGCGTCCACGGTGATCGCCTACGCCATGAAAGAGTACGGCTGGGACCTGGAGCGAGCCTTCAGCTACGTGAAGGAGCGTCGGGCCGTCACCAAGCCCAACCCCTCCTTCATGAGGCAGCTGGAGGAGTACCAGGGCATCCTGCTGGCCAGGTACACACACACACACACACACACACACACACACACACACACACACACGTACAGCCTCGGCATTCCATTCCATGCAGCATGCATTCTCCAACTCTTGCTCATCCTCTGTGTCGACATTCTGGGCACATATGTTAGTCATGAGGGTTATACAGGCACAGACATACTGGAGCACCACATTCTACATCCACTCCCTGTGTGTGTGTGTGTGTGTGTGTTTGCTGTACTAGTTAGCATGCATGTGTCCGAGGATGCCTTTAGCTTCTCATGCCACATGTCAGTGTTAGCAGAAGTGCCAAGGAGACCTGAAAGTACACACACAGTAAACCATTGGTGTGAAATGACCGATGAGTCATCTGTCTTCAGTGCATGTGAAGTTTTTTGTCTGTCCTGTGGGAGGCCTGCTTTGTGTGTTTGTGGTAAAGAAAAGAGACAAAACCCTCATGTTTCTCTCTCTCTCACCCCACTCTGTCTCTCTCTCTCTCTCTCTCTCTCTCTCTCTCTCTCTCTCTCTCTCCTCTCTCTCTCTCTCTCTCTCCTCTCTCCCTCTCTCCCTCTCTCCCTCTCTCCCTCTCTCCCTCTCTCTCTCTCTCTCTCTCTCTCTCTCTCTCTCTCTCTCTCTCTCTCTCTCCTCTCTCTCTCTCTCTCTCTCTCTCTCTCTCTCTCTCTCTCCTCTCTCTCTCTCTCTCTCTCTCTCCTCTCTCTCTCTCTCTCTCTCTCTCTCTCTCTCTCTCTCTCTCTCTCTCTCTCTCTCTCTCTCTCTTCCCTCTCCCTCTCCCTCTCCCTCTCCCTCTCCCTCTCCCTCTCCCTCTACAGTAAGCAGAGGCACAACAAGCTGTGGCGCTCCCACTCTGACAGCGACCTATCAGAGCACCACGAGCCCCTCCCCGCCCCCCAGTCTCACACCCTGGGCCGCTCCGACCCCCGTAACCAGGGCAACAGCCCCCCGGCCCCCTCCCTGGAGGAGCTGCTGCAGCCGCTGCCCTCTGGCCCCGCCCCCTCTGGCCCCGCTCCCTCGACCGTCGCCCTGCTCCAGGCGGAACTCAGCCCCCCCCTCCACCACCCCCCCTGGCCGTGCCCCCCCCGTCTCCCCCCCCTCTCAAACGGCCTGTGTGACTCTGAGGAGAGCCTGCCCGCCCTGCCCGCCCTGGCTGATCCCTCCTCCCCCCCCCGCCCGCGTGCCGCCACCGAGGTTCCCGAGGCGGGGAAACCGGACATCTTCACGGTGACGGTGGCCGAGCCCGTGGCGGTCGTCCGGCCTCACCCACCCCCCTCCGTCCACCACCTCCCCCCCTCCCCCGCCCCCTCCCCCCAGCCCTGCGGCGCAGACCGAGGATGAAGCGCCCCGCTCCGCGCCCGACCCCACACACCTTCCAGAACCCAGCCCCAACGCCGCCCTCGCCCCAGGCCCGCCAACGCCCCCTCCTGACTGTGACCAGGCCCCGCTCCCCCCTGGTGGCCCCCCCAGCCCCCCCGAGGGCCCCCCCCGCCCTCAGCACCGACCACATCAACTTCTTCAGCGCCAGGGAGAAGTTCCAGGCCTGGCCCAGGATGGGCGGAGCCGCGGGGGTTCTGTTCAGGCAGGGCAACAGCCAGCCCCGCCCAGGGGTCCTGGACAGGACCAGCTGACCCAGGACGGCCCTGCGGGCGTGGCCGGGGACGAACCGAGGGAGGAGGGGGGAGGAGAGGAGGAAGGTGAGGCTGAATGAAGAAGGTTAGAGATTGAACCTAGAGGTTCAATCTCCTTGAGGTTGAGATTCTCGCCATAAAAAGCGTGGTTTAGTCAAACTGATTTGAACGTCGAGCATGGATTCGGTAGCCTGGCTCTGCCCTCCTACGTACTTCTGCTCAATTTGGATTTTGCTTCTGTACTAGGTGTACGATTTTAGTGCATCAGTCGGTTTTCAGAAACAATTTTTTTGTAGGTCCAATCAGCGAACAGGGGGAGTGGCTGAGAACGATGACGTTGATGTTGTGCACTAGTTTGAGTTGTAGTTCATTAATGGCGGCGGAGAAAGATGCGAGCAAAGATATTCTGCGGTTGTGGCAACGCTGCCGAATATCCATAAGTTAAAGCCAGAGCAAGAACAAGTTTTGTTGGTGGCCATGATGTTGTGGCCCCTCCTCCCCACGGGGTTCAGGAACAGTTTGATTTTCCAGCTACGGCAGCTAGCTCTGTGGTGAAGGAGTTGGCTATGGCGAACGCTAGCGATTGGTTATGGCAAATCAGAGTGGCTCTGGGCAGATCCAAAAGTTTTAAACTTCATCAGAGTACCCGCCTTCAAGGAAGTTAACGCTTGTCAATGGAGCGATCCCAGACCCTCTGTACAAATGAAATGTAAGAGGGTCTGGTTAGGACCAGGATTCTGAAGCGTATGAACAGAATGGCTCTTTACTGGTAGAGCTAGACTGATCTTCACTGGGTTTTCTATACCACAGTGCCCTCTGGTGGCCGATACACACACTTACATTTACATGTAGTCATTTAGCAGACGCTCTTATCCAGAGCGACTTACAGTAAGTACAGGGACATTCCCCCGAGGCAAGTAGGGTGAAGTGCCTTGCCCAAGGACACAACGTAATTTGGCACAGCCGGGAATCGAACTGGCAACTTTCTGATTACTAGCCCGCTTCCCTAACCGCTCAGCCACCTGACTCAGTATGCACACTTGACACTTCAAGGATGCTCGCTGCTGTTGATTTAACTTTCTCTCTCTCTCTCTCCTCTCCCCCCTCTCTCAGGAGAGCGTTATCTCTGCTCAGCACGTCGTCCCAGAATGCACCGGTGCACAGGACGTGAGGTCCACCCCGCTGATTGTAATCCCTCCCCCTGGGTCTTCCAGCCAACCAGGGCTCAGGGGTCGTGAAGTGAAGGGGTCGAAAGAGGAAGTGGATGAACGCGTGGTCGACTCAGCAGAGGAAGCGGAGGATGTCAAGGAGGAAGTAAAGAACAAAGCCGAGCCCATGGGACGCTTCCCCCGCCCCCCTCTCGGGTGATTGGACGAGGGGCTCGGTGCGACGCGTCACCCGACAGCTGGAGCAACGAATGAAGCAGGAGCATGACTCTCCCTGCCCCTCCTCTTCTCCCCCGCCCCTCCCCCTCGGACCCGCCTGCCCCCAGCGACGCTCCCCTCTCCCCCCTCCCCTCAGCGACACCTCCCCCCCCGACCGCGCCCCCCCCTCCCGGAGACCAACCCCCAGGACGCTCCGCTCTGCCTGCAGGGGCCCGGGGTGAGCACTGTGCGGGAGGAGGAGGAGGAAGGAGAGGAGGATCCTGGGAGATGTAGTCCCATGGAGGAGGTGGGCGACGGTACGGGAGCGAGGGCGGGGCTCTGTGAAGATGGCGACGAACGCACAAAGCCTCCCCCCCCCACTTCCGCCCGACCCTCCACTCCTCCCACGACCCCCTGTCCTCCGTCGACTTCCTGTGTCTGGAGGGGGTGACGGGGGAGGAGTCCGGCACGGACTGGCCCCCCCGCGGAGACGCCGTTGCCAGGCAGACTTGGGAGACTCTGAGGGAGCTGGGGGCCTTCCTGCAGCAGGTGAGCCGGCCGCAGGGAGGGGACCGGGCCTGGGGGGGCGACGGGTGGCCGGAGGGGGGCAGGAGAGGGGGGCGGGGCTCCAGGCAGAGGACCAGGGAGGCGGAGGCCAGGATTCGCCAGGCCGGACTGACCCCGCCCTCGTTGATGAAGCGCTCGGCCTCATTGGCCAAGCTGGGCTGCCTGGAGCTGCTGGCCAATGACCTGAGCCAATGGGAGTTGAGCCGCCCCGTCCCCGCCGCCGTGAAGCCCCTCCCCACGCCGCCACGGACGAGTCCTCGAAGAAACAGAGGGTCCACCGGCCGTGGGCCCCCCTCGGAGAGCCCCCCGTCCGACAGCCCCCCCTCCGACAGCTGGCCAGAGCCCCCAGGACAGGACCAGAGCACCTCCCAGAGGACACGCCCACAGAACACACCCACTCCCCTCCGTCCAATCAGAGCACACTGCCGGGAGAACTTCCTGAGCCTAGCCCCGCCCCCCCTCCTGATCCCCCTGGCAGCTCGCCAACAGTACGGGAGGACACACCCCCTGCGGAGACTGAAGAAGAGGAGTCTGAGCGCCCTCTACCACACCATGTGACCCGGACTCCCGTGTGCGCGTACGTGTGTGTGTGTGTGTCTGTCTTGGGAGGGGTTCATCGAGCACAATGTGAGAAATATGACGGTAGGATGATTAGTGTTTCTGTGTGATTGATTCTCTGTGAGCCACTGTGAAAACCGAGCATACGCACCCTCCCTCCCTCCGTCCTCGTTATCCAATCAGCAGGGAGATGAGGGCATCCCGGGGGGGGGGGGGGGGGGGGGGGGGGCGGCCCAGTCTTGTGATTCTGAGGAGACGTAGGGGAGGGGGGGAGGGTTGAGGGGTTATTTGGGACCAAACTTATGTTTTTTCGACTGCACAATACCTCATGAGGCCTAAACCAAACCTAAGTCTGGAGGCACAGTAGCCCCCCTGGAGGGTTAGCAGAGGCCATCAGCTGTTATCAAGCTGACCGTTTCAAACAACTGGAATTAGCACAACTCTTGCTTAACCTCAGTTGGTGATGCCACTTGAACTGGATAGTGTGTGTGTGTGTGTGCGTGCGGAAGAGAGAGAGAGAAGGGGAGCAGGGCAGTGAGGCAGCTTTTACGTTGTCTATCCAATTTGTTCTTTCGAAGGTGTACATTTTGTTTTATTGTCAAAGATCTATAATGTACATTTGAGTGTTATCATTTTAAGGACGTGTATCTGTGTTTTATAAATGTTGGTGTCTGGACTGTGCGTATGTGTGTAAAGCACAATTTCTCTATTTGGCGGTAATGTGTTTTAAACTGACGCTTGTCACCTTTTCACAAACAGGGCAGTGTGCCTGTGATTGTCAAGAGCAGTGTCTCCATTTCGTGTATATCAGAATTACCTATTGTCTGACGGCAGTCTCTCAAATAAGCACTTTACTCCTTTTTTAATTTTTAATATTGTTTTATTTTTATGGTTTCTGCTGTTGGGGAGCATGCTTTTAAGTGAGTGAAAGTAGTGTGCATTGTGCAAAGAATTGTGTATGAACTCCTTTTCATTGTAAATCTATCAATGTACATATTCGCTTTTTTTATGATGTTCTTTAACTGTGATGAATAATAAAAAAGTAAGAAATATAAACTGTGGGTTTGATTTCTTTTTCTAATAAAGATCCTAGATCCCACAAGAACAATTTGAGGATGCGAGAGAGAAAATGGTGTCATACAGCAGTTGCAGGTCAGTAAAACAAGCTGACAAACACGTAATATAACACCCAAGTAAAACTTTTTTTCGGATTGATTTTGTAAACCTTTTGAAAAAGATTTTTCTAAATTTTGTGTATATATATATATATTTTTTTTTTTACCTTTCTAAACTTTGACACGTGAAAGGAGTGGGGAGACCAGAGAAGCCTAGAGAGTATTACAATAGAATACGTATAGTAGAGTCCTCATCAATGATGCTAACTTTTTTGGGCAAATACTTTTTCAAGCATTCAATACTTTTGCTAATACGATGATTGTAATAATGGTGACAAAATCAGATATTTTGTCACCCTCTAGCGGACTGAGAGGAAGTGACCGTGGTTGGAACCGAGAGAGACAGGAAGAGAGAGAGGGACAGCTGTCTAAATAGGACTCGCGCTGTCTGCCCCTCCGAGAGACAGGTGTTAGACGAGCACTGTCAGAGGACAACTGTCAGACTAGCCTGACCGACGATCTATTGAAGAAAAGTCACAGGACCAAACGCGTGGGCCTATTGGTTTAGCCTATGACATTCTGCCGTCTAGTGGAAAAAGCTCCCTAGACATCCCTGCTTCTGAATTGTTGAGAGAATGCGGGATTACATAGCTACAGCAGCCTATAGTTTATACAGTTTACAGAGAGGTTAAAAGTTTAAAGGTCCGGTGTAGAGCGCTATATTAACTCTACCCCTAAAAGCTCACAGGCTGCTGGATAACCCTACTGGACCGTGGCGCGCGGGCGCAGAGCAATCTAAGCACTGTCACCGGGCGCGCGAGATAGTCCGACTTCTACCGAGCCCGTTCCAAAATAGACGGGACCGCTTTGACCCCCCACCCCCTCCCTGCTCATCCACACACACACACACACACCCTCTCTCTCCTTCTCTCACTGCCCCCCTCCTCTCCTTCTCCCTGCCGAGAAGCGTCACGTATTTCTACAGCGCGCTCTCCAGGCAAGTCCACACCGACTGTGCAAAACGGGATCACGGAGAACCGTCACAAACACGACAAGAAAGCGGGGAGCTATACAAGAACCGGAAATCTACCATCTGGGAAGGGGGAGAGGAGAATTCGATTGGCTGATATCCCCTAAACCCGCGGTGAGTAATCAAGTCGTGTCTGTGAATTGACCGAGCTGGAATAAGATCAGTCGTCGCTCAGTCAGTTACCGTAGGTGCGACAGCTTTTCTGCCGCATTTCCAGTGAGGTGCGTTTCCTTGGCAATCGGCAGGGATACACTATGACTGACTTTGCACTTTAATGTCCGTGAACAGACCGGCGGCCAGCTCAGTGGTCACCGGCCGTGGTTCCCGAACTAACCGGAGCACGTTGCACGGTGGGAGCGGGCGCAACGATCACCCCCTCCTCACCGCTTCTTCCCAACTTATTACCGTGTTCCTGGGGAAGACCGTGCGCGCGTGTCCGGGTACACAGCGCATGCTGCGCATAGGCTATAAACTGGCCAGGGTCGAGACTTATTGTTCTATTTAGGAACGGTGGGCTAAACTGTGATCTCGAGAGGGTACGGTTGGGGGTGGGACGGGGCTAGTTTGGCATGTCTATATTAGGAAAGTGACCGTGTCATTCTTTCGCTCTGAAAGAGCCGTGCCTTGCGCGAGAGAGGGCCATCTCACAAGTTAGTGAGACAACAGTTGATAACAACAGCAGAGTAGCAACTTTAATGTCTCGTCATTTACAAAGAAACCAGGTGAAGTCAAACCGACGTGAACACGGACAGTAATCATACATCGTTCCTAAATCAGCTCCAAACTGGGCCTCATCATGTGGACGGCCGGTTTAACACTAATATTTTGTGTTCTGTTTTAATATTGTTCAATGTTAAACCAAAATGTACAAGTTGCAATATTCCTAATGTGCGTACATCATGACTCAATATGATATGAACATGTAACCAACATATATTTGAATTTGATGTGGTGATTGTACCTTAGCAGTGCTTGGTTCATATGATGTTTCTGCTACAGAACTGTTTGCTTGCTTTAGGGATTTGATCATAGAGCTGTCTAGAATAACGATCATGTATTTATCTGGCAGATGCTTTTCAGAAATCAGAAATCAGAAAGGGATTTATTCGCCATGAAAGTTTGCACAGACAAGGAATTTGCTTTGGCAGGAAGGTGCATAAGGTGTATTTTGTCCACATACATGGAGGGTTAGGATGAACAACTTGAAGTGTAGTTAGTTACACCCCCCCTCCTCCACCTACCTGTCAACAACCCTGCCATGCCAGGCCAGTTAGTCAGTACAGAAATGATTGTGCAGTTTCAAAGCCTGCTAGGTTCAAACCTTCAGGGACAAAGTAATTCTGAATATGGGTTTCTAGAGCCTGTGTGTGCGTGTGTGTGTGTGTGAGGGAGAGAGAGAGAGAGAGAGAGAGAAGGAGAGAGAGGGAGAGAGAGAGAGGGGGAGAGAGGGAGAGAGAGACAGAGAGGGAGAGAGAGAGAGAGAGATAGAGAGAGAGAGACAGAGAGAGAGAGAAAGAGAGAGAGAGGGAGAGAGAGAGAAAGAGAGAGAGGGAGAGAGAGAGAGAGAGAGAGAGAGAGAGAGAGAGAGAGAGAAGGAGAAGGAGAGAGAGACAGAGAGAGAGAGAGAGTGACTGACAGACTGACAGACAATTGTCTATTAATATCAGTGTGCTGGACAGCAGGGGTCTACAATGTGTGTCCTGTGTGTTTTGGGCTTGCACCCACTTGGCCCGTTGCCCTGGGCAGCAACACAACAGTCGTACCTCGGCAACAGACACATGACAACACAACTACTTTGACGCAGAACTTAAGAATCATCAACAAGACAACACAACATCGATACAGCAGCATAAGAGGCCAGTTACTCACAACATCCCGTCTCACCAGCAGGAAGGAACAGTACACTCAATTCAATAACATTTGATTGATATGGAACAATTTAAAAACAACACCAGTTTTTGTTCGCAGAATCCCCAAAATACAATAAAATCCGGAAGATAAAGTTGTAACATCAGAATTAAGACTAATCGAACTTAACAGGTCTAGACAGGCCAGTCAGGTGAAGAGGAAGGGGATCTCCTTGCAGAGAGTTCTGTTATTTAAGTGCCTGAATCCTTGATGGGCTCAAGAGTGTATGAAGGATCCTATATCAGACAGTGTGTTGCTTATTGGTTTACTCATGTTTACGTGTGTATTTCTTTATCTCTGGTAATCCCTCTCTCTATCTCTCCTCCCTCCATCTCATCTTTCATCCCCATCTACTCCCCTCTTCTCCTCCCCCTCTCCTCCTCCCCCCTCTCCTCTCCTCCCCCTCTCCTCCTCCCCTCCTCCCCCCCCTTCTCCTCTCTCCTCCTCTCCTCTCCTCCCCTCCTCCCCTCCCCTCCCCTCCCCTCTCCTCCTCTCTCCTCCTCCTCTCCTTTCCTCTCCTCTCCAGTGATGAGCCGCAGCATCGTGCGTCAGAGTAAGTTCCGTCACGTCTTCGGACAGTCGGTGAAGACGGAACAGGGCTACGATGACATACGCGTTTCCAAGGTGACGTGGGACAGCTCGTTCTGCGCCGTCAACCCCAAGTTCCTGGCGGTCATCGTGGAGTCCAGCGGAGGAGGAGCCTTCTTGGTCCTGCCCCTTTCCAAGGTCAGAGAGGAGTGTGTGTGTGTGTGTAAGGTGCAGTAAGATGTGTGAGAGAGTGTTTTCCCTCAGGAGTTCTGTCCCTCGTCATCTTAACAGACAGTCGTCTCCTGTCGCCCCCCCCCCCCCAGCACCCCCCCACCCAGCACCCCCCCTCCCCCAGCACCCCCCTCCCTCCCCCAGCATCACGTTTCTGCTCCTCACAGTAGCAAGGCGATGGAGAGATGAAGGGTGAGGGGGGGGCAGAGAGGGGGAGAAGCAGGGAGATAAGGAGTGAGAGAGCAGAGTGGGCTGGGATGGAGGGCGAGAGGGCCGTGGGGGGGGGGGTGACTTCTGCTCTCAACCGGCTGGATCCTCCTTTCGCATCAGCGCAAAGTTTGTGAGATTAGACAGGGTGCTCAGGAGATTTACACGGGGGCAGAGAACGTTGTGGAGACATTGTGTATACGCTTTAGGCAAACACCCGCCGCACATACAGTATATCTCAGGGTGAGGGTGTGTGTACACCATCCTCCTACTACTTGTCCGGCACCACCCAGCCAAACCTGGCAACAAGCTCTACCCAGCCACAAACCTGGCAACGAGCTTTACCTAGCCACAAACCTGGCAACGACCTCTACCCAGCCACAAACCTGGCAACATCTCTGCGTGGTCTCCTATGCTGAGAGAGCCTGGATGACAGGTCTGCTGCATCACGTCCGTCCACAGAACTGTGGCTCACAGGTCAAAGGACCTAACTAAAGCTGACCCAAAGGATGCCTGAACACAAACAAACCCCCCCACAGCACGCCAGCCGTGCCGAGGGACCGCTCTCTTCCAGTCAGTACGGTCTGTTCACGCTGAGGAGAACAGTAGTGTTGGCATGCAGGTGATAGGATCTTAAAGGGGAGGTTTGTTAGCGAGGTGCTCTGGGAGCCGCGAGACTACAATCACATCCCCTTTAAAGTTGAGTCCCCTTTATCAGAGAAGCTACTGACGCCTTATAAGGGGATTCTGACTGAGAGAAAGAGAGACGTGTATAGATTTAAATCTCTACTTCAACTTTATCTCACTTCAGGTCTCTCTCTCTCCTTCTGTGTATCTCTCTCTCTTTCTCTCTGTACATGTCCAAAAGCGACACAAATATACAGGGAGAAAGAGAGAAACAGAGATATGTAAAGGCAAGGAGATGACTTGACTCTCTCTCACTAGACACAGAGAGAGTTAGAGAGATCGAGATACAGTGAGAGAGAGAGTCTGGTGAGGTTCAGTACAGCCAAGGTAGTGAGAGACGAAGAGATAGACATGGTTATATATCAGAGGGTCGGGACAGACGGTTTATAAATAGACACCCTGCTCTCCATCTCCCCTGCCCTGGATCCCTCGCAAGCCAAACGAAAAACTCCCCCTTCAACGCCTCGTCACCCAACTATTAATACACTCCTCTGGGTGCTTGTGTGTGTGGAGGGAGTGGAGTGTATGTGCGCGCGCGCGCGTGTGTGTGTGTGAAACGAGGGAGGGATACCAGGGAAAAAAAAAAACGAAACACGTGTTCACACCAACCGAACAGGAAGACGTGGAATAGCCCGGAAGTGACATCATAGATCGAGGGATGAGGCAGGAAGGATCCTCTTACATCGTTTAGGTCCGTGTAGAATTGAATCGGACTTGGACGGAGTCTTGGATTGTGCCGTTAAAGACAGACTAAGAGCAGGTCAAACCGAGACGACAGAACTGAAACGGATCACATGACGACCCGGGCCTGTATGTGTGGTGTATGTGAGGTGGGCTGGACGTCTGTGTCAGGTGACCAGAAGCATGGCTCTGACTCGGGGGGGCTTGCGTGTGTTTCAGATGGGTCGCCTGGACAAGAACCACCCCCTGGTGGTGGGCCATGCCGGGCCGGTTCTGGACATCGACTGGTGCCCGCACAACGACAACATCCTGGCCAGCTGCTCCGAGGACTGCACTGCCATGGTAACGTAGCTCCGTGTTACCTTCGCTCATCTACCTGTTCGTTTTGAAGGGAAGTGGATTGTTGGGCCTCACTAGAAAAGTACCACGAACCTGTGTGTGTTTGTGAGGATGATACACATGAGGGTAGATTTTTAGGGGGGGGTGGGGGGGGGGTGGGGGTGGGGGGGCAATGCTTGTATTTATAAACATGTGTTTACACAAAGCCCCTTTCCCTGGATCGACCAATCAGATGACAGATCGGAATGTTTTCTGATGAAAGGACGAAAGCAGATGATGTTGAAATGCAATCATTTATCAGGCTTCTCTGTGTGTGTGTGTGTGTGTGTGTGTGTGTGTGTGTGAGAGAGAGAGAGATTTCCTGGAGCCATTGTCTGGTGTCTGCCAAGAAACAGTTGATAGGTCAGAATGTGTGAGCCTTTGTTGTGAGAATGTGTTGATATCGGATTACTACGGCTCACAACAAGTAGATGGAGATGCGTGAAGTTCCTCTGGGCAGTGGGACCTTAGCCCGTGTCCCTCGCACTTTCTAAACAGCTGCCGCTCATGTTCCTTATGTCTGTTTACAAATGTTCCTGCTAAGATGCCTGTGTGTTTGCCTGTGAGAGAGTGTGTCTGTGTGTGCATGTGTGTAGATGTGTGTGAGTAGGTCTGTGTGTGTGTAGGTGTGTGTGAGTAGGTCTGTGTGTGTGTAGGTGTGTGTGTGTGCTAGAGGATTCCTCAGGGACTAACAGTCTGTTCCCTGCAGCTGTCCTGCCTTGGCATTGGTATGACGTAGCCTCTGGACTTCTCTAAGGGGGATTAAACCGTCCAACAGCAGAGCTGTCATTAGAGAAGTGTTTACACGTGGGTGCGAGTTAACATGTGTGTTTGTTTTACTGGGTTAAGAGAGGCCTATAAAGAGAGAGGTCAAGAGAGAGACACAGAGAGGCAGAGAAAGATGGAGAGAGAGAGATGGAGAGGCAGAGAGAGAGATGGAGAGATGGAGAGAGAGAAAGAAAGAGAAACAGAAAGAAACGATGAAAGAAAGATAAAGAGGCAGAGAGAGAGAGAGAGACAGAGAGAGATAGGCAGAGAGATACACGAAGAGAGAGAAAGGGAGGCAGTTAGAGACATGTGCGTCATGTGATCAGGTGTGTGTGACATGTGTGCCGTGTCATCAGGTGTGGCAGATTCCAGACGACCTCCTCAGCCGGCCCCTGTTGGAGCCCATCGTGGTGCTGGAGGCCCACTCCAAACGTGTTGGCACTGTCCTCTGGCACCCCACTGCACGCAACATCCTACTCACTGCAGGTACACACACATACAGTAGGGGGTCAGGTGGCTGAGCGGTTAGGGAATCGGGCTATTAATCAGAAGGTTCCCGGATCGATTCCCGGTCGTGCAAAATAACGTGTCCATGGGCAAGGTACTTCACCCTACTTGCTTTGGGGAGAATGTCCCTGTACTTACTGTAAGTCGCTCTGGATAAGAGCGTCTGCTAAATGACTAAATGTAACTCACACACACATTCACAAAACATACATGCAGAGACACCCTCCCACACACACAGCCTCCCCCACACACACAGCCACACACACACACAGCCACACACACACAGCCACACACACACACAGCCACACACACACAGCCACAC
>NC_090074.1:1792337-1817337 GCF_038355195.1 Osmerus mordax | reverse complement strand
CTTCTCCTCTCTTCCTTACATCCTCTCCTCCTCCTCCTCTCCTCTTCTCTTCTCTCCTCTCCTCCTTACCTCCTCTCCCTCATCTCTCCTCCTTACCTCCTCTCCTCCTTACCTCCTCTCCCTCACCCTCTCCTCCTCACCCTGTCCTCCTCACCCTCTCCTCCTCTCCCTCTCCTCCTCACCCTCTCCTCCTCTCCCTCTCCTCCTCTCCCTCTCCTCCTCACCCTCTCCTCTCCTCTTCTCTCCTCTCCTCCTCACCCTCTCCTCCTCACCCTCCTCTTCTCTCCTCTCCTCCTCTCCCTCTCCTCCTCACCCTCTCCTCCTCACCCTCCTCTTCTCTCCTCTCCTCCTCTCCCTCTCCTCCTCACCCTCTCCTCCTCTCCCTCTCCTCCTCACCCTCTCCTCCTCTCCTCCCCCTCCACTCCTCCCCCAGTCGGACCTGTTCCAGGACGACCTGTACCCCGACACGGCAGGGCCCGACCCGGCCCTGGAGCCAGAGGAGTGGCTGGAGGGGCGAGATGAGGACCCCATCCTGGTGTCCATGAGGGACGGCTACCTGCCCCCGAAGAGCCGCGAACTCAAAGTGTCCAAGAAGAACGTTCTGGACTCCCGGCCTACCACCCGGCGAAGCATGTCCTCGTGTGACGGAAGCAACCTGCCGGTCAGTCTGCTGTCCTGACACATTTTTTGGGGGGGCGTGACACGTTTTGTGTTTTGCAAAGTTAGCTGCTTTGGTATTTGTAGGTTCTTTTTTTCCACGTATTTCTCGTTGCATCTGATCACTCCCAGTGATCTAGAAACAATGTGAATCGACGCCACAACGCCTGAATCGGCAAACTTTGCGAGAACACAAAATGCCCCTGCTGATCCTTCTGCCCGTGACTGTGTCCCCCGTCCCCCTGCCCCCCCCGTCCCCCTGCCCCCCCGTCCCCCTGCCCCCCCGTCCCCCTGCCCCCCTGCCCCCCCCGTCCCCCTGCCCCCCCCGTCCCCCTGCCCCCCTCAGCGCCTATTAACCATCTCTCGTCTGTCTCAAACATTTCTACTGCTCTCTCATTCACCTGTCTGTGTCTGTCTGCCCCTCTGCCTGGCTCCCCCCCCCCCCTCTGACATGTTTATCTTCGTACCTTGTTCCAGACCTGCACAGTTCATCCACCTTCCTGGTTTCACCCCTCAGTCTATCCCTGACCTGTCTGCCCTGTTTCTGTTTCCACCTTCCCTTTCCTTCCTCCTATCTTTTCCATTCTCTCCCCCCCCTCCTCGTGCTCTCTCTCTCTTGCCTTCTTCCCTCCTCTCTCTACTCTCCCCTGTTTCTATCTCCCCTTTATTGCTCTTTTTCTCTTCCTCCTCTTCTGGCCACGCTGTCCTCTTTCCCCCCTCTCCCTCCTCTCTCCCTCCTCTCCCCTCCTTCTCTCCTCCTCCCCTCTCCCTCTCTTCTCCCTCTCCTCTCCCTCTCCTCTCCCTCTCTCCTCCTCTCCTCTCCCTCTCCTCTCCCTCTCTCCTCTCCTCTCCCTCTCCTCCTCTTCTCTCCTCTCCCTCTCCTCACCCTCTCCTCACCCTCTCCCTCTCTCCTCTACTCTCCCTCTCCTCTCCCTCTCCTCTCCCTCTCTCCTCCTCTCCTCTCCCTCTCCTCTCATCTCCTCTCCCCCTCTCCTCTCCCTCTCTCCTCCTCTCCTCTCCCTCTCCTTTCCTCTCCTCTCCTCCTCTCCTCTCCCTCTCTCCTCCTCTCCTCTCCTCTCCCTCTCTCCTCCTCTCCTCTCCCTCTCCTCTCCCTCTCTCCTCTGCTCCCTCTCCTCTCCTCTTCTCCTCTCCTCTCCTCTCCTCTCCAGCCTCAGCTGGTAGAGAGGTTACTGGAGGAGGTGCAGCACCTGAAGGCTACAGTCCTGTCTCAGGAGAAGAGAATCTGTGACCTGGAGAACAAGCTCTCCAAGTACACCAACGGCACAGCTTGACAGGCACACACACACACACACACACACACACACACACACACACAGTAGTCCCCCCCCCCCACACACACACAGGCTATCTCTTACACGGCACGTGTTACCGTTACACCCCCCAACACACTCCACAAAAAACTTTATTGCCCATTCAAACTCTGTAACAATTCACACACACACACCATCACAGCAGTACATGCCTGTTTATACCTCTGTCAACCTGCCAACACACACACACCTTTCCACACGTCTGTTCACCTAGAGAGAGGATGAAGGTCACATGGTAGTGGAGGGAGGAGAAGTGAAGACACACGCAGGTCAGCTAGAGGGACGGTTGGAAGTGATTTGTCAAGTGATTATGGATCGTCATGTTGTTATGGTGATAACTTGCTTTGTTGTGTATCACGGTTTGGGGGGAAAAGTTCACGGAAAGTTTGTGTCTCTTTAGGTGTCTTTAAAGCACACAGACGCACGCACACACACACATACGCGCACACACACACACGTTTACACACAACCCCTGCTCCTACCACCATTACTGACCAACAGCCAGAAATAACTCTCTCTGGGTCTCCATCAGCCTTTTCAAAATGTAAATAGTGACACATCCCAAAAGATAAATGACCGTTCAGAAATGCCAAAAATATTGATAAGAAAGAAATTGTTTTGTGTGTTCCATAAAGTACATGAGACACATGATGACATCAATAAATTAAAAAAACTACCTTTTTTTTAAAAGATCTTGTCTCTCTTTTGTGAGTGTATGACTGCAGTACAGTAGTAGGGTATGCTTCAGTTTACAAAATGCTTCACTGATTCCTTTCCTGTTACAGAAATCTTAGGTCGATGCATTTCTATTCTGTCTCAAGAAAGGGAGAAATGAAGGTAACATTTTCCTATGAATTCAGGTCAACGTTATACCAATAGTTATGCAATTTACTGTGGTTTTTGGATGATGGTGGTGGGATGCGTGTCCTAGAGAGAAATAAAATACGTAGAGACGGTGTGGTTGCTGAAACTTGCTTGCACTGCCATCTAGTGCCCAAAACAAGTAATTGCAACTCCCATGTTTCCTGAAGCTAAATCACAACACACATTTCCTCAGAAGTGCGAGTTTATCTAATACATTTGTATTATTATTGAGTCATGTATTCATTTGACAGGCGCCTTTATCCAAAGCGGTGAAGAAATATTGTGTAAAGACAGTACATAAGGAAAATAAGGACTGGGTTTACTAGAATTTTAAATAAAAAACGTATATAAAGATGTATGATTTTAAATCTATACATATATATGATTTTACGATTTTAACATATTTGATATGTATGCGCTCTGCAGAATCATCAGCAACACCAGCTCAATGTCACGCACAGCCTACATCACGCTAACCGTGATGCGACAATCTCAGAATTACCGTCAGCCCTAGAATGGTTTTGCCGTCAAGCGCACGGTGGTCATGAAAAGGAGAGAGGAAGCGAAAACAGATCCAGAATCGGTGGTTCACGGCGATCAGTTCAGCTCACCGGCGATGAAACATCCACGGAACTGCGCATGCGTAACTGCAGGAGACATCGCAGGAGAAGGCGTGGCTCCGCATTTTCGCACGTTTGCGTGACTTCCAGCGTAAGTGACGCCACAGCGCCTCTCTACCCCTCCCTTTGTCCAGCGCACAGGATCCTTTTCGAATCCACTAACAGAGCAAGGTATGTACAATTTCAATTTTGTGGCAACTTATAATATCCGCATGCCGCCATCCCATGCTATGTAATGGGCCGTTACCTTGAGAGGAAAAAGCTGGCACGAGGAGCTAGTCCTCCGTCCGTACCTAGAGGAGGGTGCACGGGACTGGAGAGATGCTGATCGGTATGCAGCAAAACTGGGATGAGAAGTCGGATCGCTGGCTACGTGAGCAAGGCCTCGTTCCCAAGCTCCCTAGCTAGCGAGATAATACCTTGCGTGCGGACATTTGCCAGTCTGTCTAGCAATTATGTGTCTGAAATTGAATGAGCTTAGCTACTGGTCGAACTTGGCCTTACACCAGTACCGTTCTCCCGGCTCACTGTCCTTGCATTCCACCTTGCTAGCCACGCTAATGCTGCACGCTATGCAGGAATCCGCTTCAGTTGAGTGGGACTGTACAGTACCTTCTCATAACCACTTGGGTCAAGCATCCATCGAAATCTTGTGGACCGGTGAATGATTATCCTGTGGGCCTACCCTGCCTTTCTTCCTCGCAAAGCATATTTCTTAAACGGATGCTGTAAAGGCAGAATAGTGAAATGTTGGCGTATAGAAACCACAGGCTAGCTAGCTAGCTAGCTAGCTAACGACATAGTCTTATGCGTTGGGTTGTCCTCTAATCTCTCTCACACTCAACAATGTAGCTTGGTACTAGGTGCTAATCTCTTTAAGTGTATTATTGGTTCTGTGTACAATATAACTACTTAAAGTAAGGATTAACGCAGTTGTTTATGTATTTGGCTACTGTTTTACCTTTTACCTATAATTTTTCAGCAGACAGCAAACTGGACTAACGGCCTTTCTAGTAGGCTGTGGTTGTCAAAGCTCTTCAAGGTCTTGCCTTCCATCAGACAATGTTGTTAAAATTGGCTATATATACATCATCAATGACATCCTTCATACACGCCAATGATGGCTGATAACTTATTTATCAAACATGGACATTTAAATCCTTTTGACCCTTAGCCTCAAGTGTACTGGGGTGTGAGTTTACTTATGGAGTGGTCGTAATTTTTGCGAGTGTGTGCTCACGCATATGTATGTTTGTCTAGGCTAACAGGCCGTGTGTGTTTTCTGGAGTGACATTGGGGGGAGGTATGTGTGTGTACGCCTACTGTGTGTGTGTGTGTGTGTGTATATTTACATGTGTGTTCTGGAATGTCACTCTGACGTACTCTACTTCCTGTCCGTGTCCCGTGAGATCGTGCTAGTCCCCAGCGATCACAACACACCACGTAGCCTTGTGAAGCACAACTCGTTTTGCTAAGTGAACCCATCTAAGCGAACGGGTAAAATATTCAAAAGCAGGGAGAGATTAAGAAGAGTTGAGCCTACTGCTATGTTCTAAACACTGCACGCAGGGGCGTGGCCAGTGGGGGCCACAGCCACCATTGGTCAGAGAATGGCCCCCCTGCCCCCCCCCCCCAACCTCAAGGCACAAAAAAAAACTCCTGAACAGAAACGGTATAAAGCTTAAATAAATGCATTAGTATATTTTTTTTATCAAGTCGTCTTATATTGTCATTTGTCACTTATGCTACAAGCCCCATATTCGCAACATGTTGGGCCATGCCGCCATCAACAGCGCAAGACACAAGACAACGTGCATTCTGACAGCGCTTCAACGGAGACTAGCAGCTAACCACTGGACACCGTTAGAAAACTGCTGCCCTGAGTGATGCAGTGTTTGAGTTTTAAAATCGTAGTTTTTGACAATCAAGTGCCACCCCAAATAAAAGACTGGCCAGAACTGGCACCCCCAGAAATAATGTCCTGGCTACGCCCCTGACTGCACGGTTCCCCACATTGATGTCATTATCTGTTCAAATACACACTGAAAGAGTAGCTCATCTAGTATTAGCATTTATACGTTTAGATTATTATAGGTTTGGAAAGGCTACTAAGAGCAGGTTCAAATCATTACAATGTACCTTCGCCTTTTACAAATGGCCATAAACTTAAACAGTAACCTGTTGTTTTAGTCATCCTAAATAGTATAGGTAGGGTGAACAGACGTCCTCTTTTACCCGGACATGTCCTCTTTTTGAGACCTAAAAAATGCGTCTGGCAGGGATTCCAAAATATTCCGGGATTTTGCCTCTGCGGATATGTGTTTCTCTGGGTCTTTCACAAACTATTAGGCCCTTACACCTACACATATCTCCCTTACGTCCCACCTTCTTGCGCGAGCTCTGACTGTAAAGAGAACTGTCAATTTGATCAGAGTGCGGCATGCAATACACAAACAGAACCCCCCCCCCCTCCCGTGTCGACGGGGCAGTGTCTTTTTCACAAACTCAAATCTGGCCACCCTAGTATAGGCAACGTGACATCTGGTCTGGCGAGATTAGGGGGGGTGGAGGGAGTGACAGTTTGCATGTAGCCAATAATGGTTAGCTTGGCTATCTTACATAATCATGCGTCCCTCTTGCAGTGTCAGTTAGCGCTGGTGTTGTAGACCTGTCTGCTCTGACCACATCGGCTGAAATTGGGAAACTTGACTCAAACAGAAAATAGTCTGAGTTTATATTTTTGAAGTGCTGTTTTTTTCTGTATGAATTTATTTAACGTTTTTCCACCAGTTGTTTTTGAAAATAAGGAAAGCAAGTTCATTAATGCTGGTGGGTGTATGTGTCTGGTTTAGCCGGCATTGCACAAAACCACATCTCTCTTTGATGAGTCAGAGAAAACTGGTTGGACTGCCGTGTATGTATGTGTTTGTCCGTGTGTGTGTGCCAGACTCCCCCCACCAAAGCCATCAATCAATGACCTCCAGTCTCTCCCACTTCCCCCCCGGCCCCCCTGCCTCCCTCCCCCCCTCCCAGCCCGTCTAGATGTGTCAAGCATGGATGTGCTAATGCTTTATGCATGCTGGTGCTGTGTCACTGAGTATAGTGCTTAAGCTGGCTGGCTGGCTAACACACTTTCTTCTTCTTCAGATAATGGCTGTCCCACCCACCTATGTCGACCTTGGCAAGTCTGCCAAGGACATCTTCACCAAGGGCTATGGTGAGCGCGCACACACACACATTGTGGGGTTTCCCTGGCAACATCCTTATGTAGGGAGTCAGGTGGCTGAGCGGTTATGGAAGCGGCTAGTAATCTGAAGGTTGCCAGTTCGATTCCCGGCCGTGCAAAATGACGTTGTGTCCTTGGGCAAGGCTTCACCCTACTTGCCTTGGGGGGAATGTCCCTGTATTTACTGTAAGTCGCTCTGGATAAGAGCGTCTGCTAAATGAATAAATGACTAAATGTAAATGTATCTCTGACAGGTTAGATTTGATAGTGGAGTTGTAGTTCATGAGTCACAGCAGTTGTAGGCTTTGGGGTAGGACCTGCAGCAGAAATCCCAGGGGGACAATAGGGGGGGGATCTTGGAGAGGCTGGGGTGGGGTGGGGCAGAGGCTGGGAGGAAGGGTGGGGGGCAGGGAGGGCCAGAGAGCCAACACTGATAGAATCAACATCAAATCAATACAGCTCAGTCCGGCTGATCAATGTTATGTAATGAGCTCTCATAAAGAGGCATTTATCGAACGGTGTTTCGATGATTTTATGAATTAGTCCATACAACCTAGAGAGAACCAGTATGAACACACAGCGGTGTCAAAGAGTTGAATCAATTAGCATATTGAAGGAATAACAAATATATTCTTGCTCAGAAGATGTTTGATTTCCTTTCCTTTTTTTTTTAAGACGATGTCAGGGAGAAGAATAATTAACGACAATAAATAATCAATTTAAAACGACAATAATATTCTTGCTTCCAGGCTTTGGTCTCATTAAGTTGGACTTAAAGACCAAGTCAGAGAATGGACTGGTGAGTTGAAATGGAAAGACTGGGATGTCTCTTATGAGTTCTTACGAGTAAGAAATGAATAAACCTGCCCAAATTCTTCCACTAATCCCCCCCCCCCCCCCCCCCCCCCCAGGAGTTCACCAGCACGGGGAACGCCAACACGGAGACCAGCAAGGTGGCGGGCGCCCTGGAGACCAAGTACAAGTGGGCGGAGCACGGGCTGACCTTCACGGAGAAGTGGAACACAGACAACACCCTGGGCACTGAGATCACAGTGGAGGACCAGGTAGGAGGGGGGGGGGGTGGAGGACCAGGTATGAGGGGGGGTTTAGGTCCAGGTATGAGGGGTGGCGGGTTGGAGGACCAGGTAGGGTGGGGCCTGTTCTGTTCCTTTTGTGCGATTTATAAACCGTGAATGGAGAAGACCACCTGTAAGGGTTTGATTCTGGAAATGTTTTGTAAATAAAGATTGTATTTTCATTGTTCACTTATCGACATGCCTCCTCTTTCTTTCATCATTTATCTCTCTCTCTCCCCTCTCTCTCCCTCCCTCCCCCCTCCCCGTCCCTCAGTTGGCCAAAGGGCTGAAGCTGACGTTTGACTCCTCCTTCTCTCCAAACACCGGGTAAGAGAGAGAGGAAAGGCCCCTCCCACACACACACACGACATCACCCAGCCTCACCCAATAACGTCCTAGATACGACCAACTGTCAGCGCTTGTCTCCCGAGACACTGACCAATGAGAGCCCTCCATCTCTTGTTGCCAGGAAGAAGAGCGGCAAGATCAAGTCTGGCTACAAGCGCGAGCACATCAACCTGGGCTGCGACGTCGACTATGACATCAACGGAACCGCCGTCCACGGCAACGTGGTGGTCGGATACGAGGGCTGGCTCGCCGGTTACCAGATGACCTTCGAGGCGGGGAAGAACCGCGTGACCCAGAGCAACTTCGCCGTGGGGTACAAGACGGACGAGTTCCAGCTTCACACGAACGTGTAAGGAGGGAGACCTGGGGGGTGGAGTCCTGGGGGGTGGAGACCTGGGGGGTAGAGACCTGGGGGGTGGAGTCCTGGGGGGTGGAGATGTCCTGGGGGGTGGAGATGTCCTGGGGGGTGGAGATGTCCTGGGGGGTGGAGACGTCCTGGGGGATGGAGACGTCCTGGGGGGTGGAGACGTCCTGGGGGGTGGAGACGTCCTGGGGGGTGGAGACGTCCTGGGGGGTGGAGACGTCCTGGGGGATGGAGATGTCCTGGGGGGTGGAGACGTCCTGGGGGATGGAGACGTCCTGGGGGGTGGAGACGTCCTGGGGGGTGGAGACGTCCTGGGGGGTGGAGACGTCCTGGGGGGTGGAGATGTCCTGGGGGGGTGGAGATGTCCTGGGGGGGTGGAGATGTCCTGGGGGGTGGAGATGTCCTGGGAGGTGGAGATGTCCTGGGGGGTGGAGATGTCCTGGGAGGTGGAGATGTCCTGGGGGGTCGGCCGCCACGGCAAAATAAACATAGAGGAAACACTGTGGAAAGCAGGCAGCTCGCATACACAACGTTAAGTAGGGATGCCCTCTGAGAGGCTGGCTGGCTGGCTGGCTGGCTGGCTGGGTGTGGTAGCGCTAGACTGGGATGCGTTTGATGGGAAATCTGATCAAATCAAAATCCTATTCGATCCACCCTCTTGGAGATGCACCTGCAGCACCAGCAAGGTGTGGAGTTTGTCGGGGACACGGGCTAGCCCTGAACCACTGCTGACCTTGACTGACTCTAAGCACAGGCTCAAGTGGCTGCCTGACTGGCTGACTCCTTATGTGCTGCAGTTATTTCTGTAGACATGCAGAGTGATGGGATTTGCTACAGGGAAGAGGGAGGGAGGGAGGGAGGGAAGAGAGGGGAGGAGGCAGAATCAGAGGAGAGAGGTAGAGGGAGTGAAGGAGGGGTAGTAACAGGAGAGGGAGCCTGGGTGAGTAAGCCAGTGTTTACCCCCTGCTGGGGCTTGACCTGGCCTGATTTGGACTTCCGGGTCTGACCTCTGGGTCCTAATCGGTCAGCCAGACATCAGACCAGTCTCTTAATCGCAAAAGGACTGGCTGGAAGGACCTCCAGGCTCTGGTCAGGTGTCATGCAGGGTCAGGTGTCATGCAGGACCAGGTGTCATGCAGGGCCAGGTGTCATGCAGGACCAGGTGTCATGCAGGACCAGGTGTCATGCAGGACCAGGTGTCATGCAGGGCCAGGTGTCATGCAGGACCAGGTGTCATGCAGGACCAGGTGTCATGCAGGGCCAGGTGTCATGCAGGGCCAGGTGTCATGCAGGACCAGGTGTCATGCAGGGCCAGGTGTCATGCAGGGCCAGGTGTCATGCAGGGCCAGGTGTCATGCAGGACCAGGTGTCATGCAGGGCCAGGTGTCATGCAGGACCAGGTGTCATGCAGGACCAGGTGTCATGCAGGGCCAGGTGTCATGCAGGACCAGGTGTCATGCAGGGCCAGGTGTCATGCAGGGCCAGGTGTCATGCAGGACCAGGTGTCATGCAGGACCAGGTGTCATGCAGGACCAGGTGTCATGCAGAACCAGGTGTCATGCAGGGCCAGTCCGTTGCAGGTGTATGATCACAGGTGAAGTATCTCTCTGGTGTCACACTTGCTGTGAATGACCGCGACGTGTCAGAAGTGTGTGTGTGCGTGTGTAGGACACATGACACACGTATTTCATTCTGTAGGTTTTATGCAAAACCTTTGTCCTACACCATGGTGTTGATTTCCTCATACTGGTCTTGATACTGGTGCGATCGCTATCATACTGGTATTACCCTGGTCATACTGGTATCATCTTTGTCATTGTGGTTTGTCCTGTTGAAACTGGTTCTGATACTGGCATCATCCTGATCCTCCTGGTCGTCTCCATAGCAACGACGGCACGGAGTTCGGAGGCTCGATCTACCAGAAGGTGAACGAGCAGCTGGAGACGGCCGTGAACCTGGCGTGGACCGCGGGGAACAGCAACACGCGCTTCGGCATCGCCGCCAAGTACCAGATCGACTCCGACGCCTCCTTCTCGGTAGGACAGCTGGACACATGCTACATACATGATGCCTGGTCGTACTTGTACACCTACATATATAATGTTTATATATCTTGGGAGTCCGATGGCTGAGCGGTGAGGGAATCGGGCTAGTAATCCGAAGGTTGCCAGTTCGATTCCCGGTCATGCCAACTGACGTTGTGTCCTTGGGCAAGGCACTTCACCCTACTTACCTCGGGGGAATGTCCCTGTACTTTACTGTAAGTCGCTCTGGATAAGAGCGTCTGCTAAATGACTAAATGTAAATGTAAATCTTACTGTATAATATATTTTACAGTATTATATTACATCTGATAAAAGGGAAGCACAGACATGTTGTTTTCTACTGTAGTTATTTACTGGTTCTTGGTCCCCTCCTTGCGCAGGCCAAGGTGAACAACTCCAGTCTGGTTGGGCTGGGCTACACTCAGACTCTGAAGCCAGGTAAGGACGCACACACGACGGGTTTGAAAACCAGTCACTTTTTTTGTTTTCAAAACTTCAGTTTTGGTGTAGCCTAAACATGAGCTATAAGGCAAAGATAAGATGTGGTGTTGTGGTTTTGGATTAGATCTAATATGGGCCCAGAAATCAGACCTGCTTTTAGAAACAGATTGATGCTCTTATGGATGTCCTGCCCTCCCTCTCTCTGATACTCTCTCTCTCTCTGATACTCTCTCTCTCTCTCTCTCTCTGATACTCTCTCTCTCTGATTCTCTCTCTCTCTCTCTGATTCTCTCTGATACCCTCTCTCTCTCTGATACTCTCTCTCTCTCTGATACTCTCTCTCTCTCTGATACTCTCTCTCTCTGATACTCTCTCTCTGATACTCTCTCTCTCTGATACTCTCTCTCTGATACTCTCCCTCTCTCTGATACTCTCTCTCTGATACCCCCCCTCTCTCTGATACTCTCTCTCTCTCTGATACTCTCTCTTTCTCTCTCTGATACTCTCTCTCTCTCTGATTCTCTCTCTCTGATACTCTCTCTCTCTGATACTCTCTCTCTCTGATACCCCCCCTCTCTCTGATACTCTCTCTGATACTCTCTCTCTCTCTGATACCCCCCCCTCTCTGATACTCTCTCTCTCTCTGATACCCTCCTCTCTCTCTGATACCCCCCCTCTCTGATACTCTCTCTCTCTCTGATACTCTCTCTCTCTGATACTCTCTCTCTCTCTGATACCCCCCCTCTCTGATACTCTCTCTCTCTCTGATACTCTCTCTCTCTCTGATACTCTCTCTCTCTGATACCCCCCTCTCTGATACTCTCTCTCTCTGATACTCTCTCTCTCTCTGATACTCTCTCTCTCTCTGATACCCCCCTCTCTCTGATACTCTCTCTCTCTCTGATACCCCCCTCTCTCTGATACTCTCTCTCCCTGACACCCCCTCTCTCTCCCTGTCCCCAGGTGTCAAACTGACCCTCTCCGCTCTCCTCGACGGGAAAAACATCAATGCGGGCGGCCACAAGCTGGGTCTCGGCCTCGAGTTTGAGGCATAGGACGCCAGTTAACCCCCACCCTCATTCCCCCACCTCTCCCCACCCCCTTCCTCCACTCCCTCGCCTCGCTGAACATCCCAAATATTTTATTGATTAGCAGCAACTACCCTTTCCTCACGAACCTCTGTTCTAGATGTGCTATGGTTGAGGTGATGCAGCAAAACCGTCACACATCGCTAGTCTGACACTCTCAAAAAGGACCGATTTGGTGAGGTAAAATATTTTCAGGGGGAGAAAAAATAAGAATGCCGTTGTAAGGAGAAAATTATACTGCAAGGTTAGAAGGTAGATTCTGCTAAATGTGTAAAGGTAAAGTAGCTTGTAAGTTCATGTCCTGTAAAAGATCTTATGGATTTTATTCCACTATTGTCATATAAGTGCGTCCATTTATTTTTCCCATTTCTTCCCCTCAATGTGGATTAAGGAAAATGGGATTGGGTCAATACCGTAATTCAGACGCTGTGTGGGTATTTCGGAAGCGTACAGTTTACCGATTATCCACTAGATGGCGCTCTGGGATTCTGAAGGTCATGGTACCAGATCACAACATTCCTCTACAAAATAATGGGAGATATATCGATACTAGTTCTTTGATTATGGCTTGACTTAAAGGGAAGTGTCTGTCTCGAATGTTTAATTATGGGATGGTTTAGTTGCTCTGATAGTTTAGTTGAACTCCACGTAAGCAAGAGTAGCTCTCAAAAGCACTAAACTCTGACTTGTAGGCTGTGTTTCGTCTTTGTCTGTGCATTTGGTGTGAATTCTGTCATTTTTTGTTACATATATAGCTAAATATATAATTTTACCTATGCTCTGTATACTTTAACTCGCCTGTAAAAGAATTAAAGACAAATATAAAACGTTCCTGAAGAAAATTGGGATGGTAACCTGTCCTGAACACAACTCAACCTTCTTAATACAAATGTGTGACGAAGAAGGAAAAAAAAACTACACATTTTACACTGAGAAAGATAGTCTTCCCGTTTTGGGCTTCTCAACAGCAACCCTGGTGTACTTGACAGTATTGTTACTCCCTGACAAAGTGAAATAAAGAACAACATCTTAAATCTTGACTCCGTGGTTTAATTTTTCGCCTTGATATGTGTTCATGTATAATGTAATTGTGTTTAGTTTCCATAATGTTTAGGTGACAAGCAGTCTTGCGTCACTTGTTATAGATTTTATGATACGTTTTTGTACTTCCTCATTTGGGAAAAGGCTAAATATATAAGATGGTGTCGTGCCAAGGCACTTATCCCCGCCAGGATTTGTATCCCCTGGCCGCGGGAGCGCGCTGCACTTCGAATTCACCTCTTAAATGGAACACATAGCGACGTGGAAGACATGCAAAGGGTCTGTCCACATAGATATATATAAATATCTATGTCTGTCGATATATCTATGGTCTGTGCTGTGCGTTCCTTTCTGTGTTCTTTCGGTCACAATGAACAACCTGAGATAATACGGAGATGTCTGCTCTTTTATAGCAAAAGTTACAGAGGGGATACACATATCAGGCCGTTTTTTCACCTGATATAATGTGTACCCCCTCCCCTAACAAGTAAAGGGTCTTTTACTGCCATCGTGTGTGTTCTTTTCTGGTACAGGGACAATGAGGAAAACAGTTAGTCTACCCTACACAACTTTAATGCATGCGTCAAACAAACATTAAACTGACAGATTTGGATAGTGTGACAGGAAAAACGTGTTGTCTTCACTGCTGTTGTAACGTGTAGATATTTATACACCCGGAAAATACTGATGTGGAATTAACTGGTTAAACAAGGAGGACGTCTGTTCTGTACATACAAACACGCACACACACACACACACACACACACACACACACACACACACACACACACACACACACACACACACACACACACACACACACACACACACACACACACACACACACACACTTCTTTACAAAGTAAGACCTGTTCTTGCCCGGGTACATACATACGCCCCTAAAACAGTCACACAACAAGATGGCGACTTGCGGCAGGAAGACGGTACGAAGCAGGATACATTATTGTGTATTCGCAGTATTTATCTTGCTACAACTCTTACCGCATGGATGCGTGTCAGCTCCCTTAGACGGCAACAACGGTATGTTAAATATCATTTCTATATACTTTTGGATTACGGTTATAAAACATGGTTTCATAGTGGAAGGGAGCTAGCTAGCATTGAAAGCTAATCAACCACACAGCCCAGGCTAGTGGTGGAAGCTCCGCCAACTAGTGGTCTGCCAAGCGGCCAGGTGAGTTTATATAGCAGTAGGAATAGTACTGTAGGTGCAGGGCTATACTGATTAGAGAATTGTTATTGTTTTCTATAAGAAAGTTCATCAGGTAACTGTCAAGACGAAGTATATTGCCGACAAGTGAATGCACTTATGAATCTCTTCTCTACGCTTGGCTTGTTAGCCAGTAAACACCAGTAGCGAGGCAAATCTCAACCTTAGATCAGAGGGATTTTCTTCGGATCTGAGGCAATATACGGCTTTTTCTGTAACTGCTAAGGCGACATAACTCAACAAAATGGGTCTGTTTAAAACGACACAGCTGTTCTGTGGTCTTAAATCGAAACTAATAGGCATCCTGTCACTCCGGGTTTAAGGTTCAGTCGAACAACATATTTCTAAAGTGATCCGTCTTGCTGATGTGTCGTGCTGGAGTTTAACCAGAGCCAATGGACCACTGTGACATACTGCAGATAGGCCGGGGAGCAGTCGTGTGTTCACCCACTTAAATAACGCAAACTAGTGTGTTTTGTATGCATTTATATATTCCCTTGTCCTACTCCCCAGATACATTAATATATTCATCCAAAATATAGATGAGAGAAGGATTAGAGTAAGTTACTAACAGTTAGGGTAGTCTATTTATTTATCTAACTGGAAATGCAGCCAACCAAGGCTACAACATATCGCCACAAAGGTCCCCTTCTCTCCAGTATTTTTGCTGGCTCTGGCCCATGAGAATGAATGGTCCCTTTCTTCACCAGTGAACTCTTAAGTTAGGGCTCAACCATCCTCCTACAGTCCACGGTTTATTTTTCTGTTCTTATTTTCACACAGTTGGTGGATTGGCTGACAGAGGCAGTAAAACAGCAGACACAGCCAAAGAAGGAGAACCAGGAGACGACAAACCGGTAAAAAACATCAACATCAAAATGGTAACAACCGCAGAAGAAGAAGGGCTAGAGGTCATCAAACCAGGAACAACCCAAGAAGAAGAGTCAGCGGTCATCCAACCAGTAATAACCACGGAAGAACAGCCAGCAGAGATCAAATTGGGGACAACCACAGAAGAAGAAAGGCCAAAAACCGACCTCCCTGTGACCTTGTCAGAGCCGAGTGTCCCCGATAAGCCCAAAGCACCTGGAACCCCCGTCGGAGAGACCCCCCACCAGGACGCGCCGGCCGACTCAGCAGACCAGGCCGACGCCCCCAAGACAGACCAGGCCGACGCCCCCAAGACAGACCAGGCCGACGCCCCCAAGACAGACCAGGCCGACGCCCCCAAGACAGACCAGGCCGACGCCCCCAAGACAGACCTGGCCGATGCCACCGACTCCCAGGCCGCCTCCCCCAAGACAGACCAGGCCGACGCCCCCAAAACAGACCAGGCCGACTCCCCCAAGACAGACCAGGCCGACGCCCCTGACTCCAAGGCCGCCTCCCCCAAGACAGACCAGGCCGACGCCCCCAAGACAGACCAGGCCGACGCCCCCAAGACAGACCAGGCCGACGCCCCCAAGACAGACCAGGCCGACGCCCCCAAGACAGACCAGGCCGACGCCCCCAAGACAGACCAGGTGGACTCCCAGGCCCTGGGAGCAGGGCAGCCGGCGGAGGAAGGAGTCATGGTGATCGCACAGAAAGAAGCTGATGTTGTCGAACCTGCCGACCCAGACCCCGACAACGTCCCTGCTGACGGAACCACCCTGGCGCCCCCCAAACCCACCGAGGAACCTCCCCGCCTGGACCAGCTTCCCGTCTCCGACGCCGGTCGGGGCATCACCCCCCAGCTCCCCGAGGACGACCGTCTGGACTACGAGAAGGAGGAGGAGGAGGACGAGAAGGACTACGACGACATTTACGACGTGAAGACCGGCGCCCGCGAGGAGGAGGAGGGCGAGGACGACGGGGGGGACTACGACAACCAGAGCCGCGACGCTGCTATTCAGCAGGGGGAAGCTCTTGGGAAGATGGACATCCACGTGAAGGGCACCAACATCTACGCAGCGCCGGACGAAGACTCGCACTTCTTCTTCCACCTGGTGATCCTGGCCTTCCTGGTCGCCATTGTCTACATCACCTACCATAACAAGAGGAAGGTGAGTCTTCCCGGGTGATCTCACGCTGGACAGACATGCATCTACTAGGGGTGGGGGAAAGAATCGATTCACATTTGAATCGCGATTCAGTTTGCTTGCGATTCAGTTTGATTCACAAATGTATACCTTTTTTTTTTTTATTCTTTCTTTTAAAAATTATATATATATATATATATGGGTTTTTTTGGGGGGTGATTTAAAAAAAAAAAAAAAAATTAATCTCTGAAAAATCGTGAATTGATTTTTAATCGAATTGTGACCCCATGAATCTATTCCCATTGTGAGGGACCAAAAGATTCCCACCCCGAGCATCTATGTGGGGTTCAATGTTCCTGATCTTTCTCCATCTTTGTTGTTGTTATTCTCTTTTCCCATCCTCTGCTATTTCTATTCTCTCATCCTTCACTCCCTATTTCTTCCCCTCTCACCTCCTTTCTCCTCTCCCCCCCCCTCCAGATCTTTCTGCTGGCCCAGAGCCGACGCTGGAGGGACACCCTGTGTTCCCGTGGCGTGGAGTACCACCGCCTGGACCAGAACGTCAACGAGGCTATGCCCTCCCTGAAGATGACCCAGGACTACATCTTCTGAACGGAGAGATGGATAGAGAGAGAGAGAGGGGGGGGGGGGGGGGGGAGAAAGGTAGGAAGGAAGGAGAGGAGAGAGGAAGAGATGGAGATGTATGGACAAGGAGAGAGACCTGAAATACTATCGGCCTAATACTGTCAGTACTTGGAGTGCACTTTATTTAGCCTACAGATTGTAAACCAATTGATCAGCATCCTGCACCAAACCGTTGTCAAATCAAACACACCTAAAATACTTGCCATTAAGTGTTCAGTTGATGTATTTGACCCTGGCGTGACCCCAGGTTAGTGCACTGCTCCCGGTACTGGAACACAGCCAGGCGACAGGAGATGGTTGAAACGACACGACTGTAAGTCTGTAATCTTACCAAATCTCTCATTTGAGTAAATTATGATTTAGCCTATATCCGGTGATTTTGGGGGTGTTTTAATAATCTCTTTCTGGGCAAAAGTGGTTCAGCCTTCACGTCTTGTTGCGATCAACAGCATAAACCGTGTTTCTCATTACGGTGTAGACTGGAGCTTTGCTGCTGCACGTTATTATTAACTGTCTTTCGGTAACGGACTAAGCCAATTTAGAAATGTGTTTTGTTTTTCTCGTCTAAACTCAGTTAGCCAGTATGGTGGTTGCAAAACACGTGTGGCCGTTAAACAACGAAATCTCTCAAACTTGTTTTCTGTTGCGGATTGTTGAAGCCACGAGACAAGAATGTCTTATAACGACATAGCATTAACGTTAATATCGTGTCGTTGTTTAGGACAACACTTAAATCGCTCGCCTTTAATTTATGTTGTCTTTTTATGCGGTTTTATTATTAGTATAATTCTACGGTTTACAAACCCACTCCTTAACACTTTTTTTTTTGCCTCGGTTTTTTTGATGCACTAGTGTTTGGCCTTGTTTTTGATTTTATGACTTCGATGAAGTTACTGTTAGCTATATCAGACTAGCAGACAAGAGGCAAACACTGGCCCCCATGGAGATATGTAATCTGGGCTGTAGCCGCCCCGTACCACCTGAGGAGGGTAATATTCATGTTTTGGTGTCTTATTAGCCAGAGCTAACTGCTCATGTTACTATCCCTTAACCCCAACCCATCATGGCCTATTTTCCCATCGGTTGTGTGCAGGCTTCACTGGTTCCTCCAGAATCTTATTACTTAAATCTAATTCCATACCATATCTGGCACTAAATAGAAGGATCGTCCAGAATCTGGAGGGAGGTTTTCGAGGTGGTTGGATTATTGAGCGGGAGATCATGCTGGGCTAGCGCGAGGAGGAGGAGGGGGGAGGGGAACATGTGGTGGTTATCGCTCGTGTCTTTCTCACATGATATGATCCTTGGATGGACGGAACTCTGCTTTTGCAATCAACAACTGTACAATCTTTTGCCATTAAAGCACAATTGTGTGGATACATATCTATTGTGTCATGTGCGTGCGTGTATGTGTGTAGATTACATAAACCGATATATATTTACATTTTGTAAACACCAGTATATCAAATGCTGAATGGTTGCAGTACCTGTTCACACCACTGGGTGTCAGTAGAGTCACACTGAGGTCGGAGCTGTAATGATGCTGCAGTTCTCATAACATACGTCTCTAAGCAAAGTGGAACAACCGCAGATGCAAAAATTTGATTTATTTTTGATCTCAGCGATATGCGTTTGTGCCCGCAACGCTTAGGTTGTTAATTGAATTTATTAGAGATTGTTTTTGACTGACTATTCTCCTGTTGTGTAGTTCAAAATACTTTTATAAGACTATTAAAACCACACAACGACGGATATAACAGGTCTAATCAAATTTAAGAGTACTTGTAGATGAGGCTCTGTCAATCCCTAGATTTCCAACTGTCTGAGTTGGTATAAAGTCGGAATCTGAAACATCGCCACAGCTTGAGCTAGTTCTTTATTAGTTCTGTTTGTGTACATTCTACAGAAGCATAAGGCCAGGGTCTTGTCATTGTTCAAGGGCATCAGTAAGTGTTTCTCGGGCACAAATGAACAGCCGTCGGCTGGCCCTGTGTATAACAGCTTTAATAGCGCCACAACGTCTCGATGGCACAGAAATACACTACGTGCTCAATTCTCCAGCGGCCTTGAGAGACATGTCAACATATTGACTGCAGGCACAGTTTAGCCTGATTTGTATGGAGAGAGAAAAACCATGTCTTTACTTTCATCACTGCTGCAGTTCACCTCCGAAACAGTGGGGGCACCCTTCCCCCCACCCACCAGTCAATATATCGAGCTTGCAGAGACCTGCGGGTAAGATTGCTTCTGTAACGATAAACCGCCTGGAACCCAGCCAGGAGTTATCGAATCATAGGAATCAGATGTGAGCTGTGTGTTCTTGGGTGTTGTGTTTTCAGAGAGAGGTCAAGGATTCTCTCATGGACTGGTCTACATAAAGAGGACTGCCGTTTAGACATCAGAGCATTTTTCTGTTTGTTTTGATTTAATTCGCTGATTGTTTTAGGAAGCATTGACGCCACCCAGGAAGGGACTAACCTTCTCCATGGAAACGAACGACCAGATCGAACTGACTGCTAACTGCTGTGCTAGCGCTGCCGTGCTTTATAAGTGACATTGAGATTCTCTTTGTCTTCGAGGCATGTTTTAATATATTCCAATCTCCTCCAACCTTTCCTCAACTTTGCTGGCATTTCCCAGAACCCCCCCACACACACACACGCACACACACAAAACCACTGTTCTTTTCCTTATAACAAACCACCTTCTGCACAGTTCCACCCCAACCAGACAAAACAATGAAGAAAATGAAATTATTCTTTGCCATCGCCGGGTACTCAGCGAGATGAGTATCTCTCGTCCCTCCTCTCTTAACGACTTCGATGGAGGAGTGTAATTTCCTGCGTCTGTTTTCACGCGGCAAGCCCTCAGTCCTGTTCCTGGTTAGAACACACTGCTCTGTTCAGTCTCATCTTGGTGTCTAAACATCTGACTATTGACAAAGCCGAATTGTCATGGCCCCCGGCGATGGTTTCTACCCCAGGGGGAGTTCTGGAGGAGAGGCTGGAGTCTTGGATTACGTCTTGTTTGAGAGGCTACTGGGCCATATGTCTTCTGTTCCGGAGAGAGTCTGGCTGTGTGGCACCTCGCTTCCCGGAGGAATCCATCTCTCCATCCCTCCTTTCCCACTCCCCTCTCCAGACGTTGTCATCCTCTTCGTTCATGACTCACTCTGTCCCTCTCCGTCCCTCCCTCTGTTCTCTCCCCCACGTCCTCTTCTGCTTTCGTCCATCTCGCCACCCTTCCTCTAATCCCTCCGTCTTTCATCTAGCTAAGAGAAGGAGAGTGAAAGAGACGGAGACAAATGAAGAGGAAAAACAACCAAAAACTAGAGGGGAAGAGAGATAGAGAGGGGGCAGGAAGGAGAGATGGAGAGATTGATTGAAGATGATCTCACTCATCATGCTGTAAAGAGCTGTCCCCTGTCTCCCCCCCTCCCCTGTCTCCCCCCCTCCCCTGTCTCCCCCCCTCCCCTGTCTCCCCTCCCCTCCCCTGTCTCCCCCCCCCTCCCCTGTCTCCCCTCCCCTCCCCTGTCTCCCCCCCCCTCCCCTGTTTTCTCCCCCCCTCCCCTCCCCTGTCCCCCCCCCCTCCCCTGTGTCCCCCCCCCCCTCCCCTGTGTCCCCCCTCCCCTCCCCTGTCTTCTCCCCCCTCCCCTGTGTCCCCCTGTGCCCCCCCCCTCCCCTGTGTCCCCCCTCCCCTCCCCTGTCTTCTCCCCCCTCCCCTCCCCTGTCTCCCCCCCCTCCCCTGTCTCCCCCCCTCCCCTGTGTCCCCCCTCCCCTCCCCTGTCTCCCCCCTCCCCTCCCCTGTCTCCCCCCTCCCCCCCTCCTCCCCCCCTCCCCCCTCCCCTCCCCAGGGCCCCTAGCGACAGGGCTGCCCCCAAGAGCTTTAATAAGTACGTCGCAGCTGTCTGCTGTTGCCTGACGCTCTCAGCTCATTGCTTTAAACATCCATCATCTTATGCACCCACCCTCTTGCCCAGTCCACCCCCACCCAACCTGACAGTGCTTCATAGCACTGCGCCATTCACTCCTGTCTTCCGCATCATGGAATGTTGTCTGCCTTCACTTCCTGTCTGTTTCTCCCTGTCTCCTCTCATCACCTCACCTCTCCTCTGTCCCTCTACCCTCTACTCTCATCACCTCTCCTCTCTGTCCCTCTACCCTCTACTCTCATCACCTCTCCTCTCTGTCCCTCTACCCTCTACTCTCATCACCTCACCTCTCCTCTGTCCCTCTACCCTCTACTCTCATCACCTCTCCTCTCTGTCCCTCTACCCTCTCCTCTCATCACCACACCTCTCCTCTCTCTTCCCTCTACCCTCTCCTCTCATCACCTCTCCTCTGTCCCTCTACCATCTCCTCTCATCACCTCTCCTCTCTGTCCCTCTACCCTCTACTCTCATCACCTCTCCTCTCTGTCCCTCTACCCTCTCCTCTCATCACCTCTCCTCTCTGTCCCTCTACCCTCTCCTCTCATCACCACACCTCTCCTCTCTCTTCACTCTACCCTCTCCTCTCATCACCTCTCCTCTGTCCCTCTACCTCTCCTCTCATCACCTCTCCTCTCCGTCCCTCTACCCTCTACTCTCATCACCTCTCCTCTCTGTCCCTCTACCCTCTCCTCTCATCACCTCTCCTCTCTGTCCCTCTACCCTCTCCTCTCATCACCACACCTCTCCTCTCTCTTCCCTCTACCCTCTCCTCTCATCACCTCTCCTCTGTCCCTCTACCCTCTCCTCTCATCACCTCACCTCTCCTCTCTCTTCCCTCTACCCTCCTCTCATCACCTCTCCTCTCTCTTCCCTCTACCCTCTCCTCTCATCACCTCTCCTCTGTCCCTCTACCCTCTCCTTTCATCACCTCACCTCTCCTCTCTCTTCCCCTCTAACCTCTCCTCTCTCTCCCCTCTTCCTCTCTCCCCCTCTCTTCGTTTCTCACATGGTGAGTGTGTCTACAGGACACCTGCCTGCTTCTCTGTGTTGTCTGGCTTTAGCTGGTAACTTCCCACTATTTTGTGTTTGTCTTTGATCTCCAGGCGCCGTTCTCCAGTGTTGTGGGTGGGACAGAGAGTTTTACAGACCTCTCTGTTCTTCCACATCCTGTTAATGAAGTTCAGTCGGTCGTTCATGTTGTTGGCGTACAGTTATACGGTTTCCTCATGCCCTTGTAAGTGTCATCTTATGACTTCAACAGTCATCCTCTTTGGATGGCTAGCCTATGTCCCTAGGTTGTGTGTGTGTCTGTGTGTGTGTGTATGTGTTTGTGTGTGTGAGGGAGGATGGTGCATAGAGGGAGTGTATATATTGAGGACCTGTCATAACAACACACATCGTAGAGGAAAGGCAGTAATGAAGAGCAGGATATGGAGGTTCATAGGTCACGCGCTGCACAGGAAATAAGAATGAAGTCAAACTCAATGTCAGATTCTGAAACACGCCCCCCCGCTCCCTCAGCCCCCCAAGCTGAACTGCATATTCAGCAAAAAACAGACCCCCCCCACTGCTTTTCCAATACATATTCTGGACCACACACACAATCCCTCTCTCTCTCTCTCCCCCCTACACACACACTCTCTCTCCTTCCCTCTTTCATACACACACACACTCTCACACACTCTCTCTCCTTCCCTCTTTCACACACACACACACACACACACTCTCACACATTTGTCAGGCTCTGTTCTCCCTCACATCTGAAACCATATTTCTACTGTGTGTGTGTGTGTGTGTGTGTGTGAAAGGGAGTGTGTGTGTGTGTATTTCCACCATGTGCTTTCCCTGTCTCTCCAACGACCTTTCCTTACACTGTCACCGTGGATACGGACAATACCAGCTGACTCCACTGGAGTGTTACCTGCGCCAGGTCACTGCTGACGGCAGAGTGTGTGTAGGGGTGTGTGTGGGTGGGTGGGTTGCCCAGTCACTAACAGCTGTGTGTGTACTTGTGAGCATGGGTGTGTGTGTGTGTGTGTGTGTGTGTGTGTGTGTCGGGAAGACTAGCTGACAGGATTCTGCTGTTTTACTGCAGAAGGTACCAGGGGTTGGAAGAGCTAGGGGTGTGTGTGTGTGTGTGTGTGTGTGTGTGTGTGTGTGAGATAGAACTTAAGAGCTCTCTACTGGGCTCTCTGTATTGGTTTGAATAATGAGTTTATTCAACAACACAATGGAAGTTGCAAGATGAGGAAATTACTTTTTGTTGAAAGAGAGTGAGGCAGAGAGTGAGGCAGAGAGAGAGGCAGAAAGGGAAAGAGGCAGACTGTGTGTGTGTGTGAGACAGAGAGCACTTGAAGGCACAATCTCCTAACCCAAACGTTAAAAGAGCACCAAAGATGTGTGAACACTATTCCATCGTAGCTCCTATATTTCAGTGCAACTTTTTGGGGGGTTTATTTATTTATTTACTTCCGATACAATTGTTTCCTCTCTCCTTGCTTTTCCGCCCACCCGCCCCCTCCTCGTGCCCCCCCCGCCCCCTCCACGTGCCCCAGTCCAATCTCCGTTATTGGTTTTCTGTTTCCTACGTGTCCTGGAGCCCTTGTGATTTCAGGGAGCTAATCTAAGGTCTTCATCTCGCCAACATCCGCTCTTTAATTGTGCTACAATGTTTTTAATTGAAACCTCCCGTCTTTTGGCCGGGCGCTGATCGATATACGTAGCCTATCGATAAAGATGCTGATGTCACTACCGAGACTGGAAAATTCCGCAAGTTGTTATTACAAACTCCTGCCTAATTAAGTTTTCGTCTGTGTTATTCTTTTGTTGTTGTCAAAGCTATAGACAGGATTGTGTATTGTTTTCTGTCGTCTTAGCTTAGCTAGCAATGTTATACGAATCTTCCGGTGTGTTGTGGCCATGGTAACAGTAGTACAGCATCACGGACAACGTGAAGTACGGCTGTGTGTGTGTGTGTCTGTCGCAGAAGTCCTTAGTGGGTGTCCTCAGCGGTCCTCTCTTCCGCCATGTGGCCAATAAACGTTGGTGCTGATGAAACCAACAGGGACAGCTCGTGTGTGTGTGTGTGTGTGTGTTTGTTTGTCGTCCTCCGTGACTCCAGCAGCTGTTGCCAGACTAAGTAAGCTTGGGACAGACGTGGTTTTAGACAGGAGACATCACACACACTCTCACACACACACACTCACACACACACACACATGCAGACAAGGCAAACAGACTGCAGGCCAGACTGCCGGCTCCGCTAGGCACGGCCGCTCACCTGAGAGAGAAGCTTCATGTCTCTAACACCCTTTTACGGGCAGTCAGAACAGGCAGACAGCGTCCGTAAGACCGAGGTAACAGCTGATTGAACATAGCTCTTGTCCTGGGTAGTTAAAAACAACAGGAGAGAGAGAGAGATAAACAAGGGGAGAGGGAATAAGCGAAAGCAAGAGAGCGAGGAAGGGAAGGAGAACGAGAGAAAGAGAGAGAGATGGAAACGGAGAGGCAGGCAGGCCTCGGTGTAGATGAACACACTCCCTCTCCAGGGCAGAACAGACATGGAGAACAACAGCATCTCCGCCGTAGAGGGACTGTGGATCCACTTGTCTTCATTACAGCCCGGCAAACAAACACTGTTGTCATGACGGCAGACCTACCTGCACTTTCTCACCCCTGTTACAGGGAACAGGAAGTGTGGACCCAACACACACAAGTTGGGAGGGAGGGAGAGATGGAGGGAGAGAGGGACACAGAGGAGAGTGGGAGAGAGAGAGAGAGATGGAGAGACAGAGGAGAGTGGGAGAGAGAGAGAGGGAGAGACATAGAGGAGAGAAAGAGAGTGGGAGAGAGAGGGAGGGAGAGAGAGACAGAGGAGAGAGAGGGAGGGAGACAGAGAGAGGGAGAGACAGAGGAGAGAGAGAGAGGAGAGAGAGAGTGGGAGAGAGAATGTAAAGTAAGACAGAGGAGAGAGAGGGGCGAGTAAGAGACTGGACTCTGAACTCTCGACAGAAGGCATTTGTTTCCCTGGAACTGGGAAAGCAGTTGTGTGCACAGGGATAAACACGCTTG